>NC_056463.1:9754052-9993195 GCF_008729295.1 Plectropomus leopardus
GTGTGTGTGTGTGTGTGTGTGTGTGTGCGTGTGCAGAGGGGTTCACTGGGCACCTGTTCAAAATGTGTTCCCCTGTGTAACTCAATCAGATACAGAGATGCAGAGTGGGAAGTCTTTTGTGAGCACTTNGTGTGTGTGTGTGTGTGTGTGTGTGTGCGTGTGCAGAGGGGTTCACTGGGCACCTGTTCAAAATGTGTTCCCCTGTGTAACTCAATCAGATACAGAGATGCAGAGAGGGAAGTGTTTTGGAAGCACTTCGTGCAGAGTCGAATGTTTCAGTGGCTACATAAACACCACTGGGACTCTCAGCCTCAGGAAACGTGATTTATTGGTCTTTAAAATGATAAATATAACCATATACAGGACATTTTTACAAATAGATCACAGGCCTTTGAGAAATTCAGGAGCGCTGACCGTGACACTGCTCTGTGTATCTGTGTATCATGTATTTCTGTATATTCATGCAAAATAAAAAGGAAAAAGTCAGATGGGGGTTATTAAATCAGCCGAGTCGCAAAAATTAATCAGTGTAGGTATAACATAAGTTTCCAGAATTCAGTTATATGGCACGTTATCAAAGTGTAATGACGAAAACATGCTATAACGATGTTGAATATCATGACAACGGTATTACTTGTGAAAATTAAACAGATGTTAAGGTGTGCTCAGTTCTGCCTTTCTGCTGCTTTACATCAAATTGCTTGCTGAATATAAAAAAGGAAATTATTTTCAATGTTCCTTTATTAAACAAATTGAACACTAAAGTGGAAACAAAAAGATTTTTAAGTGCAGTTTTCTACAGTTACTTTTTAAATAATTATTTCTTTAAAAAAAAATCCATGAGTGTAACATTGCAGTTGTTTATGATAATCAGCATTATTGGCATCACAGTGACAATTTAAAATAAATAAATAAATAAATATATATTGTGCGGCTCTACCAGGTTTATTATTGGCCTGAATTTGGAAAGACAGTCTGGATGCATTTTTTAATAATATTTATAATATTACTAATAATACTATTTTACTAGTCAGACATATCAAAAACTCATGATAAGGACACTCACATAAGGCAGGCAAGGAAAAACTTAGTTAGAATTATTAAGATTCAAGATTGGTGGCACTATTCTGGAAGGAAAACTGTGATGTGTCTGTAACAAAAAACCCATGAAAAACAGTCTAAGCAGGAAAAGCAGCATTGTCTTTGTTTTGTTTTTGTTTAAAAAAAAAAAAAAAAGCTTTTCGTGCAACTATGCCGGAAGGCAAAGCAACAAAATCTTGGTAAAGAAAAACAACTTTTCTTGCGTTCATTCCTGCAGGAAAACCAGCAATGTCTCTGTAAAAAAACATCCTCCTTTTTGCCACTATCTCAACAGGAAATGCAACAATATCACAGTCAAAAAATTCTATACATGGCATTATTGCCCATAGAAAAATAGCCACAGGTTGCTACAAAAAAATCCCATACTGTGTAATATAATAACTGTGTACATTATCATGTTTTATAGAGACCAGGTGCAATAATGTTATATTATAGTGCCATAAAACAATTCTGTATATAAGAACAACTTTGTATATACTTCAGCAGTTTGATATTTACTTCTTTTTTCATCTTTGTTGTTAAATTTGATAATAAACTATTATTCTATACTATATATTTTGGTTCAATAATAATATTATTTTCATAACTCTGTTTGGCTCGGCACCATGGATGTGCAACTGAAGTTACATTGAGACAACAAAGCTCTTTTAAATGAGCTAAATCTTGAGTCAATAGTCAGGGAACTGTTGAGTCTAAAATTCAGGGAGGACAAACTGGTCGGTTGACCTGAGAGCAACTGGTTATTGGACACTTGACAAAAAAGCAATAGACTATGCAGCCACATCATTATTGAATTACATGTTAGCTCATTATTACTGTCAAGGGTGCATTGATTCCCTGAGCAGAACTAGAAGATTAGCATTGGAAAAAGAATAGAAGACGAGGAGAATTGTAGCTTTTATTCAGTAAAACGAAGAATAATTAAAACAGCATGCCAATAGATTATCATAAATGTTCTTTTCTCTTTTTGAAAACTATGTTTCAGGGATTTATGTAGGGATGCACGATATTGGATTTTTTTGCTGATATTCAATATATATAACAACTCATTCGACCGATAACTTACACCACTATTGAAAAATTATATAAATTTCTTACCAAATTCTCTGACTGAATAGACCTCTTTATTTGTGTACCTGTCCCCTGGTTTATTTTTTGTTTCTACATGTATTTTTATTTATTTACTTATTTATTTTATCATCTTTATATCAGCTTTCTCTTCATTTACATTCTCCATACATACTTGGATCATACTTCATCATTAACCAGATTCATTTTCACTTTGTCCAACAAAAAAAAAAAAGAAACGAAAAGAAAACAAAAGAAATAAATGGTTAGTCATATCAGCAGAAATCAGCACGTTGGCCAATTCCGATATTTTATTTTAAAGCCAATATTTGCTGATACTGATGACACGCTGTTATTATCATCAAAAATGGGGGAAAAGAAAGAAATGACCTGCAGCACTTAAAATTTTATGATAAAAGTAGGTTTTACCAGCTTATAGTCAGATTTATTTTTTATTTTATTGGACTATTCTCTCTTTGCACTGTTTTTTTTTGGGTTTTTTTGGTATAATTTAGGTGAAGTGACCCTTCAAAAGAATCTGTCAGTCCAGCAATTGTTATTGGAGCCATGTGAAAGTGTCCTGGTTGCGTGTGGTTTGGTGATAAGGTGTGTGTGTGTGTATGTGTATGTGTGTGTGTGTGTGTGTGTGTGTGTGTGTTGTGAGTGTGTTGTGAGTGTGGAAAGGGGGGGGTGGTGGTGTATCAAGGTTGGTGGGAGAGCAGACAGGGTGTCCGGCACCAAACCACCTCCCAAAATAAACTCAGTCCCTGCGTCTCAGTGTCTGTCCAGTGGCAGACCAGTGGGCTCCCACAGTACCAGCAGCAGCAGCGGCAGCAGAGAGGAGTCTGGGGCCCGGCGGCCTGTCACAGGAACAACATGTCATCAGCTTCATCACTCCCCTAATGGCTCTCCTCTAGACCAGAGACAGTGTGCTGCCCCACCAAGGCGGCAGTTTACTCTGCACACACACAGACAGACAGACACACACACACACACACACACACACACACACACACACATATACACATGCGCGAGTACATAAACATTCATGCACGCACAAACACTCCTGCTGCCCACTCCCAGCCACTTACAGGCCAGCACTGGAGAGACTAGGAGGCCCCCTTATAAAAACATGCAGCGGTGCTGGAGATAATGTCTCGCCAGACCTCTGGACTCACGCCAGGCTGCCCTCTTAATCTGACGTCCATAGAAATCTCTGCACAGAAACACTGCCAAGGGTCAGTAACGTTAGCCAGCTAAAATATTTATCTGTTTGGAGCCGATCCGAAGTTAAAGGAACAGTTTAACATTTTGGGAAATACATGTATTCTTTTCTTGCATTAAGATGAGAATATTGATTCCACTGTCAGATGTAAGAATGGTATCATTCTTATCATCTGAGGCCCAGTCAACACATATGAAGTTTTGAGTTTTAGATGACTAAAACGTAAGATTTTTCAAAACTCAGTTTACTTTGTATCCGTGTAAACAAGTAAAATGGAACATCTGGTAAAAGATGAAGTCATCTCTTCAATGTGTACACGCTCACAGTGTAATGTGCATGCACCAGAAACATCAGCAACAATGGCAGAGATCCAGTTTTGTTTACCTTTTTTGTTAGTACTAGCCTTTTATTGTAAGGTGACGCTCAGCAGCAACTCATCGCTCATCTGCACTCACATTTCGGTTTTTCCACAGTAGCCTGGGCCGTGTACCTGAAAGACATTAAATAAAGAGGTATCAAATATGTTATTATTCTCTTTATTTAGACTCGAAAAATCATTAAGGGTGAGCCCTCATTTACAATGATGTCGAGTATAAGTAAAGATATTATTAGCTGTGTGTATTGAAAGAAATGGTCACAGTATTTAAGGCCTGTTCATTACGATGGTTCAGTAGCACATGGAGCCAAAAAAGTTAAACTTCTCAGGTATAAAATTACTAAATTTTCTGCATTGTGTAACCAATAGAGCAAGCGCACCAGAGTCCCCCGCTGGCTGAGTGGTTAATGCTGCGGTCACATGGAATTAGGGAGACGGTAGACGGCAAACCAGATATCATTTTAGGAGCCAAGAGCAGGATTGTAAAATTACGTTCGGCTGGCAGAGAATATCGGCAACGGTAACAATAGACGGCACAGCTGTCCAAATTTAAAATATGTCTTACTTTTTACTTACTTTTTGCCATCCCTTGTAAAGGAGCTTACATGTTGCTACTATGTTACACAGCTTCCTCACATAAAGAAACATAGATAATTTGGGCAATTACAAGACACTACTGGAATAATTAGTTAACATTTTCTTCCAATCTTTGTAAACAGTACATCACTATTGCAACAAATTGTCATGCATGTTTTATTTTGGCGTCTTGCCATTCCTTCAGGCTGTTTGTTTTGCTGCGTTGTCCAAAAGCTATTTTCCATGTGCCTTTTGCCTGATTTCATGTGAAGGCAGCACAACTTCCAATTTACCTGTAGACTAATCCAAACGGAGATAAGATAAGTTAATTGTAAGGCTCTTCCAGATTTTCAAAATGTTATCGGACTGTTTGGATCAAAACCAGATAGGAAAATGAACAATTTCCCAGGGGTGGTGACCTTAAAAAAAAAAATCAAAAGGAATCCACTGAGAGACATCTCAGAAAGTCTTTTTTAACCCAACTGCATCTTGTAATATACATGCAAGTTGTAATTCCACAGTTTGGCCAACGTGTCAAATTGTTTCTGGGGCTTTGTTCACTAAAAGCTCAGAATCTTCTATTCAAGTCAACTACTGTTGACGCCGACTGGCCCAGATGAGCATTTGGAAAATACTTTGCGTTCTCGTGTGTACAGAGACAATATGAAGGTCGAGTAGACAGAATGTTTTTTTGTTTTTTTTTTAAATGAAGGGGAAAATATCTGTATATACGTAGGCGGGGCCGAATCCCCTGCAAGAAAGTGAAAAAGTATATTTGCCAGAATAAGTCAAACTTGCAAACTTTAAAACAACATCCATAATGTATTTTTTGAAGAAACAAAGTTCAATTAAAATTCAGCATCACAAAATATTCAGCCTGTATGTTTCCACCAAGTCATGCTGTAATATGTCATCTGAACCCTGAGCAGAATGAACCGGACACCTTCAGAGAGCGAGAGAAGTCATGAAGCCGCCTGAACTGCTTTCCCTCTTGTTAACAGCTCTCAGTTCAGCAGCACACACCCATCCCCGTCTGCTGGACTTCTGGCACCAGAGAGGGCGTAATCAGGCCTCTCTCTGCCCTCTCACTCACAGTTCAGCTCTAATGCTCCACCATCCCTTTGAAACTGCACTCAGCTACCCTTTCAATGAATTTCCATGCACTTTTTTTTCAAGGGCCACATATTTATTTTCTTTCCCTCTCTTTGCGAGTCCGACTCTTCTCACGCTCACCACTGGAGCTAGGCGAGCCGCTGGCTGCACTAGTTAGCTCATTAATCACTCTTCTCCCCCTCCGTTCTGAGAAACAGAGTCACTAATTAATGGAAAGCACTTTATGACAGAACACAGGGGTTTCCTGGAAATTAACCATTAATCTAGACTTCCATTATAGGTCTAATAGCATGAGGTGGGCGGGGATTGATGGGTTTGAAACGGTGGAAAAGGGTGATGGCAGTAACACGCTGCTAGAAACAAGAGCTGCGTTAAAAAAATGTGTATAAAAGCTCATTAATATTAATGTAAGTATTAGCCAAGTTAACAACTGTGCAGGTTGATGGATGCTGCATCACCAGCTGTACATTCAAAAACACCTTTGATTATTTAAGTGGTTATGTTTACTAATGCAGACTGTTGACTATTTTTAGACTTTTAGCAGAAGTCAGGTAATGTGGGACATCAGGTAAAATGGGACAAATAAGGTTTCACATCTTTAAATATTAGCAGCCAGTCACCAGATATGTTCGTGACTGTTGCTACAAATGTGCTTTACATGAAACAATTATTTCTATTGGTTTGAGATGCCAGTTATGGTAACACATTCTCATCCCAGCTCGTCACATAGTGCTGCTATGTCGGTGACCTTACACGTCTACTTATGACCTTCTGGGTATCCTTCGGCGCCAGCTGTTTATGCTCCAGGATGCCGTTGTCTTGATGTCGCCAAATGCACATGGTGGGATGATGCAGCACCTCATTATGTTTCTACAACATGAGCACATGGCAACTAACGCGGACCATCACAATGGTTAGGATTAGACAATAAAGTCAAAGACGGTTAGGTAAACGCAAAAGAGGCACATGGTAAGGTGTAAAAAAATAAATAAATAAAAATCACATCAGCACAGAAAGCAGACACTGGGCTCCCACATGAAAGCCAGTTTTTTGTGGGACCCAGTCCCCACCCGCCCTATAAGTACAGTCATCTTGTTATATTACCTCATCACCGGCAGTTTCTCTACCATCGCCAACATTTTGCATTTCATGCGCACACACCCGGTTTCATCCTGCAATGTTCTCAAGCGACGCCGCCCATGCATGTAGCATATGGATGCGCCTGGTTCTGTCAGGCCACGTTTTCATCTGCCGCCGTCTAGCCACATTTCAGGTGGATGCGGAGGGTGGTTTTTAGTATCATGCTCATACACCAAAAGCACTGACAGAGCGGCACTATTCAACAAGTTCAGAATGAGAATGGGCTGGCCAGCCAAAGAGTCAAAAAAATGAGTTATGCAGTTAAAACAACAAGGGTATAACAACAAAAAATACTGTAGGATGCTGCTTTTTATTAACTGACTTATAATCAGAATATTTTCAAAGGACGACTTTTTATGGGAAAGAGTTTTGAGTGAGTACTTGATGCATTCAGGCAAAAGACATCAGACAAAAAAAAATCAGCTAAAAATGCTTTTAGGCTATCAGGTCCCATAAAATCATGAGTTACGCTATTATGTGCCATCCTATCACAATTCAGACTTTTTTTTGTTGTATTTTTGTCACTTAAAAAATATTAAATATGATGCTGTGTGTCCATATCCACCACAGCACTCCAGAATTAGCCATAATTGATGCACACAATGCATGTCTATATAAACAATATGGCACCAAGGAAAAAGGCAACACAGGTTACATAATTGCCACAGGTTACATTATGATTCAATACATCAGTAACTGAAATGATAAATAGATTTAACCTTTCAAAAAACTAACATTGTCCCATTTTACCTGAACATGTCATCAGCAACATAGTTTCTTCACAGAAATGTAGCAGAAAACCAAAACAAGTTATGGAGGTAACACTTCAGATAGTCTGCAGAGTTTTAAGTGGTTTACTTAATGTCTTAAATTAGTCGACTTCAAGAGTGACTGGGATAACATGCAAAACAGATTCTTGTCTGAACTCACACACAGAAGATTGTAATTAACTGCCATGTGCCACAGACCATTAGGCCATTAATCATTATCACTGGAAGCATCAAATTTCCTCATGTCCAACAGATTTGCTGCAGATTGTTCAGCAGAAATTCCCCTTCATTTGATATTCTGTTACACTTCAATTTTTTACAATATCCCTCCTTATCAACCAGTTCAGTGGACTCACTGTTGCTAGAAAACACTCTTGTTTTCAGAGCACAACATTGCATTCAAGAAAATGTTTTGATGTCAGTTTGACAAATGGCTATTTTGGCAGTTTGGGACAGTATACAAGTTCAGGAAATAAGATCTCATGTGAATCTGTTGGTCTAAAATTAAACACAAAAATGAAAATGTTGCTAGAAGTATGCTCTGTAGTACTTTGTGCTGCACTTAGTGCTACACTAAACATAAAAACCTGGCTTTGTATGTTCCTGCAAACAAGAATATGTTAAATTTGTATGATTTTTAGTAGCGGATATGCTGAGACTCCATGTTTCAATTTTATATTATGATATGATATCATGGTTTGTGTGTCATAAGGTTTAAACACAAAACTCATTGCGGACAAGATAATGTTTTGGTTTAAAATAAACATTTTTGAGGGCACAGTCTGATAGGAAAAGCAATGAAAAAGAAATGCTTTTGATGCCACTATCCCAGCAGGAAATGCAGCAACGTCTGTAAAAACACATTTAAAAAACAAACTCTGTTTTGTGCCAATATCCCAAGAGACGCAGCAGTGTCTCTGTAAGAAACAACTGCTTTTTGAGCCACTATCTCCACTGGAAAAAACACTGACTGGTACAAAGAAATGTGCTTAGAGCCTTAAGACTGATGGAAACAAAGCAATTACTCTCTAAAAAAATCAGTTTTACTGTTTGCTGCTCTTGAGCAGTGCTCTGCAGCTTGGCAGGTGTCTGGCAGGTGTAGGTGACACACCATCCAACATCCCCTCCACCTCCTGATGTTAGAGTGAGCTCATATATTACAGGGCTTCAGAAGCATTGATATTATATGCAGAAAGTGTATATGTGGTTTGCCGAAGCATACAATGACAGCATTGTCTTTTGACAACTGGGCCTGTTTCTTAGATAACTTTTCCTGTTTCTCTGAGGCAAACAGGCAAAAAATCCACCTGTCATCCAATTATCATACCATCTCCTGTCTTTCTAAGTCAGCATGCTCACTTAAGTTTTATAAACACATGCAAAATGCAAACCACATTCATATGGAGTTCCAGTCAATCCATATTAAAGCTCCTTGGGCAAAACCACACCAAAATCCTTTCCCTTGGATCCCCACAAATTGTGTGTGGTTTTGGTGAAGGCCAAGGTTGTAGGACATGATATTTGTGCGTTTGTTTACTTTCACAGTATTGTATTTTGTTTAGACTTCCACTGGGGGGAACAGTATCTAAGAAAACGAGGAAGGAAACGGGATGAAAACAAAGGAAGAGGAAGGGAACCCAGTGTGATGGAGCCTGTCCCTCACTGATCCTGGTTCAGCCGGAGTCATGCGGACAGTGGCGCCACCGCTGCAACTAATGGCTGTGGTCACTCAAGGAGGACATATTATTTATTTATTTCTTTTTTTTATAAATGAAGCACAAACAACCAAACAAAGTAATGAATGGGGGGAGAATTTATGTGGCCTTTTCTAGTTGTTATCACAACTTAAAATCAGTCACTGATACTTACTGAGGTCAAGTGTTCAGGAGGAGAACATATCTGAGAGTTTACAGCTTAACGGTTGCATCACATGAATGGATCATATGATTTATTTAGACTGCATGAATGTCAATGCATTGTTGTGTGCCTGTTTTTTATAATTATTTTGGGGCATTTAAAGCATTTATGCAATTACAGTGAAGAGACAACAGGAAAACAGAGGAGGAGGAGGGGTGGCTGATGTCACGCAACAAAGATCACAGTCAGATTACAACAGAGGCGTTGTGGTTCATGGTAGGCGCCTTCACTCGAGGTCACCAGTGTGCCACTGCTGTTGCTGCTTTTAACGTTAGCAAATAGGCAATGCTAAAAAACAGAAAAATTAAGGGACTGTGTTGGTGACACAAATACTGTATGAGGGGGCAGTTTGGGGATCCTCCAACAGAAAATTTTAATTTCTTGCATACTAGTGAATATTTATGCACCGATTTGTGTCCTGTCTGCATCCATTTATGGTGTACGTCTTTCGGATGTGAGAGGGGGAGGTTTGGGGGTGATCCCTCCTTCACAAAATTAACAATAAGTAGTCAAGCGCTTCTAAATTAAAAAAATTAAAAAATTAAAATCATTGGAGACAAAGTGTTTAACATTAAAAAAAAAAAAACATGTTATAATACAGCCCGCGAATTAAATGAGACACTATAAAAGCAATAATCGTATGAATAAATACAGACAGAATATGTCTTGTAACCATTAAATTGAGAAAAAAAAATTAAACTCAGCTTACCAGATGATGGTCCCTCTGCTTGGTTCATTTTCTGTGTCTGTGCTTTCTCACTCCAGGGCTGCAGATCATGATTGAGTCAGCAGCATGAGACACACCTGGGTCTGTGTGCCCGCTGCAAAAAAGAAGAATGAAAGATTGTCTTTTATTCCTTTTACCTTGTTTTTGCAGCACAACACCCTTACACCACAATTTCACTCCTCTCCCTACACTAACACTACAGATTTCTCCTATTTGTGTGACGTGTTATTATTACTTTTAATTTAATAAATCCCTTTATTTGTTAATTTTATGCACGTCTCACACTTTTTAGCTGCTTTAAAGCTGGGCTATAACATTTTTTTATTTTATCATGCTTCTTTTCACTGTAACAGAATGTATGCTACTTTTATTTAACAGCCTTTTCCATTTTTACATTTCCTTTTTACAAAACTTGTTTAAATATATTTCACAATGATTTCTCCTCATTTCCACACAGTTTTGTCTGCATTTCCATATAGTATACACAGAGTTCACCCCTAGTCTTCTGCTGACTGCTCAGCTGCATATTATTTAGTTAGCTTATTAAAACACTGTCTGCTGATGCACACAGAACTGCTCCGTGTTGACCAACGGAGCACTGGAGCTTTGTGCTCTGTGACCCTGAGGACTGATGACTCTTTGTCTATGATTGAATTAAATTTAAATTAGGTGTACTTTATGTTCCTTTGGCAAATGTCTTGGACACACATTATTGAAGTGTATAAACTTAGTTTGCAGAGAATTTTGACAAAGTTTATGCAAGTTATTACAGACTCAGAGTGTGTAAAAATGTAACGCATTCCTCAGTGTACGGTGAATTATTTATGATCCATTTAACTCCGGAGCAGAACATCCATCATTAACTTAACATTTCTGCCCGTCTTCTGATTTGTTAGTTTGTCCTCAAATCACCCCAAATTTAGGTATCCGCAAATGAAGCACTTCATGCAGATGATGTTTCTCCAAATCAAGAATAACGTGAAGCTAATTCTCTCTGTCTCTGCCAGTGAGGAATTTCATCATGATATGGCAGCTGCACTGGGTTTCTTAAGCCAGCAAATTTGAATGTCCAAAACATAGCAAAGACATAGCAAACAATGGTGGGTAACTTAATACAAACGGCCTGACAGCTGAACTGAGATTGATGAGTCAAACAAACCTTGAGATCCTCAGGATGTTTCAGTCATGATGTTCATGTTTATCAGAGGCCAGGTTGAAATCAGGAGTTTATCTTTGCTGCTCTGATGCCGAGCTCTGAAGCAATTCCTGTCTAAAGGTCTGGTGTATAGGATTTAGGGGGATATATGAGGAGAAATGGAATATGATATAGTACGTATGTTTTCTTATGTGTATAATCACCTGAAAATTAGAATACTTTTTCAGATAGTGCCATTCACATTTTCATGTTGGCCAAATGCAATGAGCAGCGCCAGAGTTTTTCAGTGTTTCTAGCAGTTAAAATCACCAGATTCGTTTGTTTTTGGGAGGAAGAGAAATTTGTGGATAATTCTGCTTTTGGTGAAATCTTTCTGAATGTTTGGATCTTATCAGAGAACACATTTGCATGTGTCGCACTAGCAGCCTGCAGCAGCATGCTAAAGTGCATCAGAAATACATGGATGTTTAAACCAAAACTGCTTTATTTGGTTTTTGATCTGTTTTTGATCCGCTTTACTTGGATCCAGACCTGTGAACATGCCCACTCTTATCCGTTTGAGTTGCCTGATTGACACAAAGTATAATGAGTTGGCCATTCTGTCTGATATCAGGCAAAGGACACAGTTAGTGTGCTTTGTTATGCTGCAAAAAACAAAGTGATATTTTGTTGTACATCAACTATGTGTGATCTCATATTTAGTTTAATATCAACATCAGCCCATCTAAACAAAGTGTTGCCTTACAGTGACAGTTACACTCTGCCAGTAGAGCTACATTTGAACTACAATATAAAAGTGCACAGTTTTATTTTTAATTTCTGTAACAGGCAGACAACGGGGCAGATCGTTTTCAGGCAGGTGTTTATGTGCAGACACCTAGTTCAGCTCTAAATATGCTGTAATCCAAAAGCAGCACATGCCCCATGAATATACTCAGGAGTATCACTAAATTGTTAGATATGTTAGATTAATCTGCTAAAAGCTGCAGCCCATTAACAGATGAGATGGGTTGTTTTATTGATTCGTCTTCAGCAGTCAGTGACAAACAGGAGCAGATGAGTGTCTGGCAGCGAGATGTCAGATGGAGGTGACAATCTCTGAGGACGGGGGAGTATTTGCCACCAAGTCTGATGCTCAAGATGCTTTAACACACACACACACACACAAGTCAGCAGGAATTCTTGACAGCTTCCTTTTAAGGCTGTGGAGGGAGGTGTGAACACTCTCTGGCTGGTGTCATCTTAAAAGGAGCAGCTTGTAGGATTTAGTGGCATCTAGTGGTGAGGACTGCATATTTCAACCTGCTGAAACTTCTTCCATATGCCAAATCTGAACTCCTGGTTAGGATTCCTTCATCAGTTATTGCTCAGGAGGTTTTTACCATGAGCCACATTATTCACAGAGGTCTCATCCTATCCATAACAAATGGAGGTGTAACGTTGCTATGCTAAACCAGGTTTGTGACTCCTTATTAGCAAAGGCTAGCAAGCCCGCGACTAACTGTGTTTTATACTTATACTACCACTGTACAGTATAGCAAAACAAGATTCAGTATGTCCCAATACATTGTATGTCAAATGCAGTATGCCAAAATACCAGGATGTTCACTACATCTGGTGGGATTTTGCAGAATGCAAACGAGCATGGTCTTCTGGTGATTCTGACCTACAGTCCTCTGTGCAGCAGAAGATACATCGACTGAGTCAAAAACAGATGACGGCTCTGACAGCAACAGTAAACAGTAAATGCTTTACAATGCCAGTCAAAGTAGTGACTAAAAGTATGAATCAAAAGTACGCGACTTGAAACGCACCCTTAGGGGATGATTACACCTAAATGCATCACTAGAAAAGCGTTGTCAGCAAAACCATTGTTTCCATATGGCACAGCACGCTTGTCTGACACTCCACTCTTGCACGACACATTTTTCTGGCAGTTTTCGGGCGCACATAAAAGTTAAAATATTTCAGTTCAAGATCTGGAGTCACACTACTCATCAATGTCACTTTTTGCCATGTGCACGCAGCCCCGCTCCACAGGCATTCCCTGCTGTTTTTCCAGATGCGCTTCCAAGGTGTTTTTGGAGCGGTCAGGCATGAAAATGTAACCTGGACTGACCTGGGTGAGAGTTAACTTTTCTGTCTCGGGGCTTTCGTGTGGTTGACTTACCACCAGGCCACTGCTCTTGATCCTCGTGATCAGCTCGCTTGGACCAGGCAGCTCTGCTTAACACCCTCTCTGGCGCATTTCCGTCGATGCCATCAGCCAGTTCGATCTTTGAAGTGGATGCTCAGAGCGAAATGTGCATGTACACTGAGTTCTTGATGGTGTGTGTGACAAATGGTTCTGTGTCTTTTTGTCTTTGGCATGTCTTGCTTCTGGCTTCTTCCTTGTGCTTTGCCCGTTCCAGCTCAAAGGCCTCCAGACCAGAGCTCTCCCACAGGTGCCACCAATAGCAGCTAATGAGTTAATGCCCCATGTGTGACATCAGTGCAGACTATGCCTCCCACCACCTGCCTAAACCACACCCATATCTACAAGATGGGGATGGCTGTGGCTCAGAGGTAGAGCGGGTCGCTCTCTAATTGGAAGGTCAGTGGTTCGATCTCCGGCTCCTCCAGGCAACATATCGAAGTCAAGATCAAGATATTGAACCCCAAATTGCTCCCGTGGCTGCGTCATTGGAGTGTGACGGATGGTTACTGAGTAGCAGATGAGACCATGCATAGTGTGTGAGAATAGGTGAATGTAACGCGTGAAAGCGCTTTGAGTGGTCAAAAGACTAGAAAAGCGCTATACAAGTGCAGTGTATTTACCATTTACACTCACTAAAATAGCAATAAGGTTATAACCCCAGGTGACTAAAAGCGGTAAAGACACAAAATAAAGCAGTTAACATTACAAATTAATGTTTCTCAGAAGCAGTTTTGGCTCATCATAGACAATTAAATTAAAGGATGCTTGAAATAGGGATGTTAATTTGCTATTAGCAAAACAAAATTTGTGGATCATAAATTAATATTTCATGTCTTGTATTAATACCAACCGCTCCTTCATTACAACCACAACTGCGATGAGTGTTTGGGTCAGTTTAGTTTGAGTCAAAACAAGGACAAAACAGAGCAGAGATTATAAACTGGACTACACCCACGGCTCTGCCAAACACACTCAGAGCACTCTGATTCTGTTTACATAGCGGAGGCTAAATGTTCAAGGGAACACACTCTGCATCACATGTAATTGCTTGTGATTCTCTCTCCTCACTTCAAAAGGCAGGGAGCGCTGTAGTTCAAGGGTCAAAGACTCGACTGTTGCCCAGATGCCCCCCAATTTCCTGTTTTGTCTGGCTCTGTGAATGTAAAGGGGTCTAAAATATGAGGGCCATGTCTCACTGGAGCCAGAAAGAAAAGGCTCCACTTCAGCTGATTCCTTCTCTGCTTTCCACTCCCCGCTTTTAAACTACTGATTTTTGTGCACCTGTCAGAAATAAGAACAAATCCCTTTCTTTTTGTCCAACACAGCATACTTTACATCACAGGAACATGCAAAAGATGCCCATTTTAACAGTGTGTTGTGAAATAAATTAGTATTTTATGTCTTTATTCATAAAAAGAACACCCCTTTAACAGGGTGTGGTAGGACCCAATTGCAGCACAACAGAGCAGGTGAGTAGTTGGTAATGACCTTGCAAAGGAGAGTATAATCAGGCTGCAGGTAAGTAGGGACAGTTTTTAGTTCTGGGGTGGAGCAAAGTTCGTAGAGAGACTGGGGTGAGCTCACGTTCACAGGTGATACTTCAGAGTTTGAGTGGGGAAATTGTGAAGGTGGAGCAGACTGGCAGGTGAATGTATCAAGTAAATTGCAGAAACACTTACAGCAGGGAGCTTGTGGGAAAAGCAGGGACTCCAGAGAATGGCAGGCAGGGCTTGTGTGGTCAACTAAGAACAGCTGGCGTCAGGCAGGCAGGCAGCGGAGCAGACGAATCCAGTAGGAGCAGGCAGCGGGATCAGCAAGGACAGGCGGGGAATCGATGTACCATCAGAACAATAAACACCAGTGGCACTCACACAGAAGAGATGTTTCACTCAGTGGGATGCTCTGAAGACAGCCAGAAGAATGGCGATCTCACTTGACCGAGCGGAAGCAGTAAAACACAGCACAGCCACGGGTGGACGAGAGCGAGGAAATGCACAAGCAAAACTTGTTGTCAGATACAGAAGGCTGTTAGGTTTACAGGGACAGAGATGAGGAGAGGAGGTCAGAGGCGAGCCGAGTCGAAACCAGGACAACAGTCCTATAGTGAGTGCTAGACATGAAAGCGAAGACAATCTGGGAAAAAGTGAGTGGAGTGAGGCTGCTGCTTAAATGCTGGTTTGATTGGAGATGAAGAGCAGCTGGCAGCACCAGGTGGAGGTGATGAGGCTGATGAGGGGGAGTGGCCGGGTGAAGAGATAGGTGGGGGCAAAGTAAGTGGAAAAAATCTCACAGCAGCAGGAGAGTGGCAGAGCGGACTGTGACGCCCTAAGGGTTACTGTTACTTCCATGACACTGTACAAAATGTTTTTTGAGTTTGTACATTTGGTGAGTACAGCAGTCAGGTCACAGGAGAGCACATGACTGGAGGATAGTAAGCTCCATCTAATTTTATATTGTGTACTTTGTGTATATTTAGTGCTAAATTAAAGAGGCCCTGGGGGTTAAAACACGATGACATTTCAGAAAACTCAACCACACTTTACAACACACAACACTTCACAAAAAAACAACAGCCTTGTAGGGTTTTGTGAAATGTTGCTCTGTTTTATGTATGTATTTATGTTATGTTTTGTGAAATACTGTTGTCTTTTATGAAATGTGTTTGTGTATAGTTATATTTTGTGAAACACTGTGTTTTGTGAAATGTAGTTTTTTGAAATATTGTTGTGTTTTGTGAAATGTCATCCTGTTTTTGGATTTGTTGTGGTGTTTTGACTGGCTTTGTAACTAACTCTAAAACAGACAATAGAAAGCAAACATATCATGACTTTTTTTTTTTTCAATTTCCCACCAGTCATATCCATCAATTTGTTGAGATGGAAAAGACACATGGTAGCAGAAATGATGATGTCAGTAAAATAATGCTGAAAATATTGTATCAACACATTTCTCTAAATATGTAAGATTTTCTAAAAGTTTCCAGTAGCAGTATAATGGGTTTAAACTTTTTTCTTTTTTTTTTTTTTTTACACACAAGGCCTCGAAAATGGAATGCAGCCTCAACTCCCTTATTTCATCTTGTCAGGATGAACCCTTTTTTCTGCCATAGTAAACAAGAAGCTCTCTCTCTCCCACTCTTTTCCTTTTTTCTCCATCTTAAATCAGCAGCTGAGACAGGGACTCTCACATGCAGCAAGTTATTTTAGGAGATACTTCTCTGTTTTGTGTTGCACCTCAAAGTAAGAGCAGAGACAATGTCAGTTATGAAGGAAAAATGGAAAGTTTGCATGTGAAAAAGCTTAGAACAAAAACAACCATGTGTCCTTTTCCAACCACAAGGTACATTGTTTTAAAGCTTTCATATGGGGAGTTTCTCAGCTGACATTTGTTTGAGATAAATATGTAAAATTGACTTTTTGCACGTCTTTCTACAGAATATAAAACAGTCAGAAAACAAAAAGTACATATGTGAGTTTTGAGGGGGTGGGGTTACATGCAAGTGAGTGGCCCCAGTGCTAAATTACACTGCAACATGGTCCCTCTCAAAGCCCACATCTGGGATTGGCCCTGACAACTGGATGCCGTGCTGCTCTAATTTTGGTTACTTTGTTTATAACCCTATAATAGAGACAGTACAGGACCACAGGGCAGGAATGAAGGAGGGCAGGACACAAAGTAAAAGCAGTCATTTTGAAAAAGCTTCTGGGGATTTTAGGACGAGTATAAAGTTAGGTTAAAAAAAATAGATGTTTAAATTGCTGAATGTAATAAATTAAGGTGACCATTATAAATGCTGTTTTGTTTTCTGTCAACAGGATTCACACCATCACAGTGATTCCTTTTCAAACCTGAAGGCTGCAGGTTGTAGCCTGTTGAGCGTGCATGAAACAAAAATAAGAAATCTGTAATTATATTGGGAGCAGATGTGGGCTTTGTCAGCCCCCTCACCGTCTTTGGAGTCCAAGCAGGAACACAATCACTAAACACACTTTGTCAACACTGGATAGAAAATATAAAGTCACTTAGGGGAGTTGATGATAAACAACATTTTCCCCGAGGACAAAGCTCAGCTCATCGTATGGAAGCAGAAATGTTGAATGTAGCTGCACACCAAGTGGTTGACGTTTCTACAGTATTTGGGTATTAAACTGTCAACTCTAATCTTAAATCTGTACTCTCAAGCAGTTTCAAGAGCCACTGGGAAAAAAAACAAGTGATGGTGTGTGAAATGCTGTAGCCAGTAACTTTAATATGATCTTCCACTTAATTAATTAGACTGACATCGTTTGTGTGCATATCAAACTGTATTTAAAGTTATAACTGAAGCTGCCACATTATGAAGGATGCTGCAGTGCTCACGTCTTTGGGGAATTAAATGTACATTTAAATATTGAGCAGGAAATCAAAACAAATCTTTTAAAAGATTCAGTCTTTTTATGGACTGATAACTTAAATAAAAGCATGTTACTGTCCAATATGAACTACAAATCTCAAGTTTCACTACTTTTTGTTTTCAGATGTAAATTGGAGGATTATGACTGATTGAAAACATCCTCTTATGGCCATTTAAACTACACTAGTGCTTAAGCAAATCAACAGAAAATTAAACAATGTTTTTAAAGTAATTTACAAGGAAAAAAACTGAATACTTTAGGATTTTGGATTGAACATAGTGATTGAGATTTTTTTCACTATTTTCTGACAAAACTAAGTCCAAACAAGCCATTGATAAAAAAAAAATGAACATATTAATCTATAATAAAATTATTTTTAGTTGTAGCTCTTAAATGGTTCAATCAAGGTTAACAAACTTCGATATAATCCTTTAATTTGCTTTTTGAATAAAGTGGCGTACAGCTTTACATTAGTAGGCTCTGCATGCAATCCTGACATCACAGCTTATCCTGCCCGCTCTTCATAAACAAAAGTATTAACAGGAAAAACAGGATGTCAGGTGGGTTCTTTTATTCTTCCAATGAATGCATAATCCAATTCAAATCTCTGCTGGAAAAAGTAGCCATTTCTATTTGGATGAATGGACTGGTTTATTAGGCTGTGTATTGCATGCCAAACCAAAAAGATGACCCCAAAGGAAGTTTTCAGGATTGGTTACACTTCAATAAGGATGAACAAAAATTGAATTACTAATGTTAAAATAACTGCCATGGTTTAATAAGCTAATAATGAAATCAGGTTGATATACCGAGCAACAAAATAGAAGTAAACATTTTTACTGCTAGTTCTGTTCTGGCTTTAGTGGGAAACATGGGCATCTCCAGTGTTAACTATCATGACCTTTATGGCACACTTGACTTTAACTTTGACTAAAAATTCCTATTTTTGATTGAGGAGAATAAAATTTCACATTTTTCTATGGGAACTTAATTTGAACATAGTATGTAAGGCCCAGTCATTTTAAAAAAACTGTTGTTTCTTATGCTCTAATAGCAAATTTAATCTATGGCTCCATGCTTTTGAGGCTGCTTTACGAATGCTCTGAATTAAACATTATTATTAATGCTCTGTTGTATACAGAACCTTTAGGTCAGGACTGAAGGCATGATGTTAACAAAACAGACACACTGAAAAATCAAACTTCTAGAAAAGACATTTGAGGATCACCTCCCCCAAACTGGAGGGAGATTTTTATTGCAAAAAAGTTATTTTCCTATTAAAACTTTTATATCCAGTTGATTTTTATAAGACTTAACAGCTCACAAACAGAATCAGCTCTGTAATGAAGGATAACTTATGAACTCTGTTACATCTGAAACATATTTGTAAAATAAAATTAAATTAAAAAAATAAGACATGCCATGACAAAAGTGGCACTGACAGAATAAATTTGGCTGGCTATGGTCCTGCCTCGTTTTCGTCACTATGACTTGTGGGTTTTTAGGGGGATGTTTGATGTAAATCTGCAGGGGGCAGTGCGATGAGATTGTGCAACAAGAAAAAAACATAAATCTCTGCATGAGGAGGACAAATGAGATTTGGACCGTGACAATATCTAAGTATGGAAAATTTCATTTCATAATTTAGAGAGAAAATTGGATTACAGGAGAAAGCAGGAAGAAAAAAACATGGAAAACAAGATTCCACAGTATCAGATTTGGATTGAGTTTAACTTAATAACAACATTTCTTCCTGAATAACTTATCAGTTCCTCGCTATCTGTGTATTAGATTCTATAAAAATACTGCTCTGTCTGCG
Source organism: Plectropomus leopardus (assembly GCF_008729295.1). NCBI lineage: Eukaryota > Metazoa > Chordata > Actinopteri > Perciformes > Serranidae > Plectropomus > Plectropomus leopardus. The sequence goes on from NC_056463.1 coordinate 9,773,632, forward strand.
CTGCAGCATCAGAATCTCTTCATCTGTCTGCGCTCTTGTCTTCTCTGCTTTTTCTCATTCACTTCCTCTGGTGCCGACGGGCTTTCTGCCATAAACCAGGGGCCCAGGAAGTTCACCCACAGCAGGTGGAGAGCTCGGGCCGGGGCCTGATACACGCACACGAAACAGGATCAAATTATCAGACGTGAGGAAAGCTGAAAGTGTATCAGTCAGAAAAACAACAGCGATGTCGTAGGAGTTATCACAGAACATCTTCTTACCAGCAGCCAAAGATACCAGAAATAAGAGGAGATTGTGCTGAGCACTTGAACTATGGCTGTGAGCAGGATGACGTCCTTCAGGTGCCTAAAATCAAAAAACAAACGCAATGAGTTGAAAAGCTGAAAGGTTACATGTTTCTGTGTACACAGAAGAACTTCATCTTTAGTAAGGCTGCAGGTTTAGATTCAGAAGATGGTGGAGACAATAAATCAAGGGTTTTTTCAACCAGAGAAGAATGTGAATGGCATTTATTAATGTACTTTTATACCAAGCGAGAAATAATAATAATAATCATCATAATAATAACTAGGGCTGTCAAATGAACGCATGTTTAAAATTCCATTATTTTGCATTTCAAAGCAGTTTTGAAGTCCACATGACGAAGGTGAAGTGTGTTGATAGGAAATCACCGAATGCAAAAAATGAATTTCTTATGATGTTGACTTTGATTTCTTTATTTCAAATCAGGCTGCACTGCTGCAACAGTGCGGTCTTGATATTTGATATTTTAATTCTGTTCAATGCAAGGTGAATAAATTATGTTTGACTTGTCAACTGAGCTGTCTTGGAGTTTTTATAAAGGAAATGAGTCATTAAAAAGCGCAGTGGTGTCGTTATTTTTCATCAATACAGCAGGAAGCATTAAGCCTGCTGCTGTGGCTCGACTGGTGCATCAAAGGGACAAAATAGCATTACACGAATAATGCGATTAAAAAAAACAGTGCATTAAATTTGGACCTTAATCACATCGTGATTAACGCATTAATGCTGAAGGCCCTAAAAGTAATATAATCAAAACGGTCTTTGTGCCGTTAATAAGTTCAACAGCAAACACACAAATTGGGCCAGAGCTTCTAAATTATAAACACACAAACTCTACTAAATATTACCTTTAGTTTATTTAACAAAGAGATGAGTCTAATATACTGTAAGGCTCTATTAACACACCACAAAATAAACACATACAGAATACAAACATCACTAATGTTCAATGGCAGCATGTTTTTATTGCAGGGGCGGTGCCTTATGTCCTGCGTCGAACTGACGCACGGTCTCATCAGAAAACCAAAACCACAACCTAGAGAGTTTTAATATTTTTTAATTTTATGAACAGAATCTTTGCCTTAACCTAAAGATTGAATCTATAGGAGACTTCATGCCTCACTGTCACTTCAAACTGAGATGATTTCTTAATTCCTGACTGCAGTAAATTCTCAAATTCACCATCACAGCGTGATGCTGAAAAATATGTTCAACTACATAGTGAATTATTTATGTAATTTATGTTCAGTAACAAATATCTGCTCAGATGGAGGGCTCTGTGCTCTGATATCAGTGCAGTATTTGCATTAATAGATGCCCAGTTGAGCTTAAAAGGCAGACAGTCAGTCAGTTTATCTTCCCAATATATCAGAATCATATTTGTGTTTTGGTAATTACTCACTCTGCCATTCCCTGCTCCATGTTTAAGTCTATTCCTCCGTCCAGGAGACTTCCATCCTCAGCAAACACTGGCTTGGCCATGGCAGACATGGAGCGGTAACTCCCGACATACACTGCTAGTGCAAACCCGAGCAGCAGCTGCAGGAGGCAGACAAGGTGTTAGGAAGGAGTGTTGCATTACATCTGTGGATATTTAAATCTTAATGAATGAATTCACTCACCCATGTCCAAAATGTAGACGAACTGTAGAAAACCAAAAGATTTACAGCAGCATATATTGCCTGCAGAGGAGGAGGAGTGTATTTAAAATTGGGTTGACAATCTGAGAGAGCTGCAACAATTAGGTGATGAATCAATAAATTCATCAAGACAAGATAAATCTAAAATAATCTGATAATACAACAATCATTTCACTGTGTTTTCAAGCAAAAATGCTGATACGATCTTGTTTCAGCTTCTCAAAAGTGGTGATTTGACAGTTTTTGTTAATATGAAAGTAATGACAGAATTAAGAATGCAAACAATTACTCACAAAAATACTCAACAGATTAATCAGTTATGAAAATGAACATCAGTTGCAACAATACAATAAAGTATTCTGGTAATATTAGGCCATTGCAAACCAATGAGCAGGACTCCATTGTGGTAATTTTGAATTCAGAGTATTTTTGCATCAGTGTGATGATGTGCCTTCATTTTCAAACAAAAACAGACATTTTAACTGTTTAATTAATTATTAGATAATTTAATATCTAAAACATATGTTTGTGACACACCTGAAACATACTATAATGTCTAAAATTGGGTTTAGCATTAGAAAGTAAAACAACAGTGTGAATAACTGTAGTTTGTTTTTACAGAACAAGACTTGATCTAATAAGAATAAGGTCAACACAACATAAACGTGATATCACTTAATCGCGGTCTGCAGCGCTGAGGTTCTCACGTTAGCTCCGAGGATGACTCTGGTGTAAAACTTCAGCGTCGCCTCGTTGTCCTCGTAGATCTGCTTCTTCCCCTTTGTGCCGACTTTACCTTTGGGCTGTTTGACAAAACAGAGAGCAGTTTCAGTGTTATCAGCCGTTCATGCGACGGTTTCTGCTTAACAACAGTAACTCAGAGCTCACTAAATCTGCAAATCTGTATTTTAGGATTTATATATTTAGACCTTAACTTAAATAATTATGGGGCACTCCCATTATTATGGACATGAAATCATAGTTTAGTAAGATAAGAAGTACAACACCGACAAACACGACCGAGCTAAATCACTTCAATCACTTCAGTAAAAAGGTATTGCTGCCATCTGTTGTCCTCCACACTGGAAACAGGAGGTGTGAGGTTCCTGACTGATGATTTCTGCGTGTCGATTAAATATGTTTTACACTGATATCTTATATTATTAGAAGGGAAATGAAAGCTAATGATTAAGTTGTCTTTTTTTGTTAAAAGTAAATTACCCATATATTATTTCCTGTAACTCTAGAGCCCCTTTCTTATATTAAATCATTAATTAAATTTGTTTAAAAAAGCATGACCAATCTGTTTCACTGTATATTTATCGAGCTGTTTGTGCTCTGTGATGTTTTTGTGTATTGTGTAAACAAAACTCATGAGTAGGAATTTAAATAGAATAACACGGGAGGCTGCATCACACTTCATCTGAGCAGAGCCCCAAATAATGTCAAGAAAGTGATTAAACCTGCTTTTGACTAATCTTATTTGGGATTCGGCTTTGTCAAATATTCTTTTTATTGCGGAAAAAAATCTGAATCAGACTCAAATTAATTAAAAGTAGGTCTTCATATTCAAGGAATGTGTTTTAGAGTATTGATTCATGACACAAACATATTGAGAGAAGATTAAATTAACAGCAACAGCAAGTATTGCAAAAACCAAGACATAAATATATGTTAAATTACAATAATACCTTACACCATACAGGCATTGAACTAGAAAGACTGCATCAACACTTTTAAGAGATTTGATCTCTTTTATTATTTTCATGGCTCATTATTTTTTTTATTTTATTATTTTTCATTATTTGGCTGCCTATTTTCACTATTGTACCTTGTATTTTTACACGTTTTTAAGGTGTATTGTTGAGGTTGTTTGAAAGATGCAAAAGACAAGTTTGTACTGAGGTGGACAATATAATCTGTTCATCTATCTATCCATTTATTTATCTCTTAAAATAATCTTTAACAATACCGGATAAACATATACAATATATCCGCATACAGAGCTGTGTATTTTTGGTAGATAGGTGTAGAAATAGGCAAGATACTGTCCAAGGAACGTGCAAAAGTTCACCATATAAAGTATTTTTAAAAAATATGGTTAATGCACACAAATAACAGTCAAAGAGATGTGCATTAAAATTACCAAATAAAACTAGCATAAATCTGTGGTTCATGAACCACAGCCATATATTCTGGTCATGTGATGGCATAAAAAAATTGAGAAGAAAGATTCATATTTGGTTTTTAATAATAAGGGTAGCAATCATTAAAAAATAACAAGAAATTAGTTAAAGAATGACAACTTAATAATGATAAATGGAAAGATCTTGTGAATGAAACATATGAAATGGAAAAGATTATTATGTGAATTTAGAAACCAAATACATATATTTGAAGACAGATGGGAGAAATGGATTAAATATATAACAAAGAACTGTTTTTCTTCTCCATTTGTCTCACCTGCTAACTTAGTAATCCTGTAACATGAAATTACTCCATTTATTAACCCATTCATGTTGAATTTGTGAACTGCGAATGCTTTGCGAACTTTTGTTAACTATTTTTTTATGGTTTTGTTCATTTCAGTTAAAAATTATAGAAATAATTTAATAAAACTAGCATAAATCTAATTTCTGTGTGTATTATCTCAGAGTCCTGCAGCCTGCTGTCACTGTATGAGTCATTATTAACAGCAGCTTCAGTTATAATAAACTGCTTCATGTGTCCGTGAATCAGTAAGTGTTCTCTGTCTCTGTCTCTGTCCCTGTCCCTGTCTCTGTCCCTGTCCCTGTCTCTGTCCCTGTCTCTGTCCCTGTCTCTGTCTCTGTCCCTGTCTCTGTCCCTGTCCCTGTCCCTGTCTCTGTCTCTGTCCCTGTCCCTGTCCCTGTCTCTGTCCCTGTCCCTGTCTCTGTCTCTGTCCCTGTCCCTGTCTCTGTCTCTGTCCCTGTCTCTGTCCCTGTCACTGTCTCTGTCTCTGTCCCTGTCTCTGTCCCTGTCACTGCTGCAGCTGTAAGTGTGTGTGTGTGTGTGTGTGTGTGTGTGTGTGTGTTTGTCTCACCGCCATTCTGAGCCGCTGCTGCCGTTTTCTTCCTCTGTGTCTTCTTTGACATCGACCTGTGAGCCGCCGCCGCTTCTCTGCGTTATTTTATTATCGCTGCATCAAAGAAGAAACTCTGGACTGTCCCCGAGGGCTGATTTCTTGTAACACATCAGCATTTGAGCCTTCTGCTGGGGGATCAATATATCCGGCGCGCGTGAAAATGTCGTCATCAAAATCCTCGCGTGGTGATCGGTGCAGTTTGGTGACAGAGCGCCACCTGCTGCTCATCGAAATAACTAATAAAGAGTCAAATTGATAAAGAAAAAAAATGCAGTTATCACAAGGACTCGCAATTACAGACATTACGATAAGTTCTGTTTGTTTTTTGTTTGTTTGTTTGTTTGTTTGTTTGTTTGTTTGTTTGTTTTGTTTGTTTGTTTGTTTTGGGGTTATTAATGCAGGCATAATGTTTTTCTCATTGTTTTTAACTTTTGTAAAACAGAAACAAGGCTGATGCCGTAGCAAAAAATAAATGAATGAATGAATAAATGAATACTGTTTTGTTTTGTTTTGTTTTGTTTTGTTTTTTTGTTTTGTTTTGTTTTGTTTTGTTTTGTTTTGTTTTGTTTTGTTTTGTTTTGTTTTGTTTTGTTTTGTTGTGTTTTGTTGTGTTTTGTTTTTTGTTTCGTTTATTTAACGCATATTTAATGCACTTGTGTCGTAAAATAAATAATAACTAAAAAGTTAGAGTTGATATGAAGTCGCTAACTGTACACACAGTATGAGCAGTATAAAATGTGCAGGAGTTGTAGTATGCAGTAAAGATATATAAAGAATTATAAATAAAAAAATAATAATAACAATAAAATATGAACCTTTTTAGTAGATTAATATTATGGATAAAAATGATGATGACGATTATTATTATTATTATTATTATTATTATTATTATTTATTATTATTATTATTATTATTATTATTATTATTATTTCTAATGCTGTATCAATCAGTTGTCTTCTGGGTTGCCAGAAAACAGCTTTGACTAGTGTTTGTTTTCCTCCCATGGGCGTGGGTTTTGTTTTGTTTTGTTTTGTTTTGTTTTGTTTTGTTTTGTTTATTTAACGCATATTTAATGCACTTGTGTCGTAAAATAAATTACTTTTTATTTATTTATTCACTGGTTTTATTTGATGGGGCGATGTGAATTATTATAGCACAACGTCCGCTTGTAACAAACAAGCTCGTAACTGATGTTATATACATATAGATATTGCTAGAGTAGCTTTGAGTAAGGAAAAAGAAGGAAAAAAGATTAGATATCAATGTTACATACAATAGCATGCATACAATAACTGTTATGGTGTAAAAAAAAAAAAAGAAGAAGACAAAAAAAGAAAAATTTAAAAGAACACACAGTATTACAACATACAGTTACAGTAAAAACAAATAAATAAAATAAAAGAAATAAAAAATAAATAGCACATACACATATAGTGTTTTTGCAACATATGCTATGTGTAGTTGAAGAAAGTCCTTTGGGGCGCCCTATTCATAGTTTTCGCGATAACTATGCTTGACCCTTCTCGGCCACCGTAGACTGAACGGTACACCACTTCCTAAATAACAATATTGTTGTGTCTACTCGCCGCAGTGAAATTCATATCTCTGTGTTGGCTGGCAGTAGGCACCAGCTTCATTGATAGTCAGTCAAATGATTTTACAGTGAGGTTACGAGCCTCAGTCTTGAACAGACAGTTTTATGATCCAAAATGGAATATCTTCTCCAGGTTAAAATAGGCGCTCTGGTGGGTTTATTGCTCCTAACTCTTCTTTTTGGATTCATCCCTGCTCGGGTCAAATGGTTCAGAAACACTAACGGCACAGGTAGGTAAACGTTAAAATAATATTAGCAACTGTGAGTGCTTGTGTTTAGGAATATATCGTATTTCAAAGTAGAGGGGACATTGAGATCGTAAACAACCTCAGATAAACAATGGGGATCATGGCGATCAAAATGTACGTTTTACTTTGAACTGATTACATGTTGCTCACTACACCGACGCCGAACTACAGAAGGAAAGTCACCGATTAAGTTGTAGTTTTCATCCCTGTTCTTCAGTGTGTTACCATTTACAGATAAACAAGTCAAATTTTAATTGCCAGAATTTCCAATGAAGTTTGGTGAATTGGTTCCGTTGAAGATGAGAGGGGGCATTGAAGTCACTCTCAGTCTCAAATAAACAATGTGGATTATGACGAATAATTTCTACATTTCACTTTGATTAGATTACTTGTAACCTTATTACATTAGTGCCGAACCACAAAAGAAAAGTCCGTTATTAATTTGCGTTTTTATCACGGCTTTTAATGTCTTAAATTTGCAGATAGGCAAGTCACACAAATTGACAAAAGTTTTTATAAAGTTTGGTCAAATGGTCCCGCCGAAGATTAGCGGGAGGTACAGGATCCTAGTGGTTTCACCAGCTGTCTGTCCAAATGAACCACGTTTTAGCTGCAGACAGTGTTTTAAAGGCAATTAATGGCTGCTGATTTTATCAAGTGGGACTTAGAAGCCATTAACGTTATGATAACAGAGAATGTGGTGGGTTTTAATCACTGATAATCAAACAGCTACCACTGTAAGCATATATGGTTTCATTCTGTATTTTCTCAGATAATTTGCATATGACATGTGATCTGACACTGATTGCAAATGACTGCACCATTACATTATTATTATTATTATTATTATTATTATTATTATTATCATTATTATTATTATTATTATTACTACACTGTAGACCCATTTGTATGTTATTTATGTCAGCCTAAATGTTAAAGTTCACCACAGTCATTAACAAACCCCTCTCTGGCCCCTGGAGTCAGCTGACAGAGATGTAGCCTAAAGCACTAAGCCCTCTCAGCACGTGGTCACATGTAGTTTGTACAATAGGCAGAACAGGATGTCTGAACTTGATAAAATGGAAGTGAAAGGGCAGTTTCTCTCCATTATATCTGCAAGTGTTTTAGTGCCCTGCTGAGTCATCTTGACTTCATACTCATGATGTATCACATGATCCTTCAACAAATTATTCTGTGGAAGGATTGGCAGTGATTTCCTTCATGTCTCATATGTACCACCAACACTTCACTTATATGCAAATTAATTAATGATGTTTTCTATTGAACTAATTGATAATAAGTTAGAAAATATTAACTGCCCTATTCAGTGTCTTGTTCATTCACAGAGAGAATCATGATTCACATATAGATTTTCTTATGAGAAATACACAAAAGCACTGTAAATCATAGCTGAGGCTGACATTCGAAATTTTACTTTGTTTACTCTGCAGTTTATGGCATTTTATTTGTTTTCATTGTACAACTGTGAGTAGGTTTATGTCATATATACAAGATGTTTTGCCTTTGTCTTTGCAGAAACCCATCGCACAGTTCTGAGTCTGATCAGCTGTTTTGCTGGCGGAGTTTTTTTGGCAGCATGTCTGCTCGACATTATTCCAGATTATCTGTCAGACATCAATGCAGAGCTGGCTGCTCAGCAGGTGGAGGTACGTACCGGACTGATTTGGAAAAAGTCATTATATACATATGCAGCTAACAATTATTTTTCCTGGGAACCTTGAACCAAAAAATGAGGTGTTTTTACTCGATAATTTACCTAAACACTTAATCAATAAACAAAAAAAGACAAATACATGTTTTAAATAAAGTGAGAGCAAGCAGTCGACAGGTACTACAAGAGCTTTGCACTGACTGTATCTTTTAGATATCCTCTCTCTGGTGATTGCTCGTGACAGACTCTTTTCTGTTAATAATCTCTGTTTCCTAATTCCTGGCTTTACTAATTCACTGATGTCTCTCTCTCTGTCTCAAACAGACCAACTTCCCCTTCCCAGAGTTCATCATGGCTGCCGGCTTCTTCACGGTCCTCATACTGGAGAGGATTGTTCTGAACTGTCGGGAGACGGGAGGGGCTCAGGAGGAGAGGGCGCCCCTCATACAAGACAACAGAAATGGGCACGGACACGGACATGGAACAAGCCCTGATCTGGAGAGCAGCGGCCACCACGTCCATGTTGACTTTCAGGCTCACTCTCCCTTTCGTTCTTTCATGCTCTTCCTCTCCCTCTCACTCCACTCAGTGTTCGAGGGTCTTGCTATCGGTCTGCAGAGCACTGACTCAAAAGTAAGAGGAGTTTTTGTTTTGTGTGTCTCAAAGCTGAGTTTTTAAGTATTTTAAATCCAGCATTATTGACGTCCCTGTTTACTAGCTGGCACTTTACGTCTTCCACGGCTTTGTTGACATATTGCAGCATATCTGGGTGTGTTATCACCACACAAATAAGGACACACTCAAAGAAATACATATAAAGCTATATAGAGGTCTAAAACTCCACAGACTTTAAATATGTTCAAAGTTACAGATAATATAAAGCATTTGCCATTTGCTCCACTCTCTTTTTTCTTTATTTAAAGTTAGGCCTCTAACTCTTTGGATTTATTTACATGTCATGCCTCTGAAAAGTGCTGCACAAATAAAACTGGATTTATATTCACAGCGCTCTCATGTTGCCAGAAGAAAGCAAACAGTTTCAGTTTGTAGCGTCCGGACGCTTTGATAGGAAAGGAATCTCGCTGTCATGAGAGTCAGATCTGTGTCTGCCGGTCACAAGACGGCTTACAGTCTGAGCATACTAACAATGTTCCCTCAGGACTTTTCGTCTACATATAACTGTGTGTCATGTGTGTGATCAGCTGGAAGTTCATGCCACTATTTAGAAACAACAAGATACCAAAGGACAATAATGCCATTTAGAACAAATAAACAAAAAACTATGGATTGGAAACAATAAATCAGAAATCACTCCGGTAAAACAATTAGATTTTAATCTGATCTGAGTTTATTGTATGAATAGGGGGGAGTCTGGTTATTGAGTAGCTGAAAGGGGAACACCACCTAAATTGAGAATTGCAGTGTGTTATTTTCATGACAGATAAAAGTTTAATCAATATTTGTTAACCTGAGCTATTCATGTAAGTCTCACACTTGTGATGTCATATAGCATAAAGTCTGGAGCTGCTTCATAGACAATAAATAGGAGCCTGATTTTATGAAACCATATGAAAAAAGTCAGACTCTGTATAATGTATTAAGGCCATTAGAAATGCTACAAGGAGGCAATAGAGTTGCGAGAGGAATATAATTTTTTGATTGATATGATTTAGTGCTGTGTGAATATAGTCACAGTTTCAGGAAATATGGAAAAAAAAATCATAAAAGTTATCAAAAGTTAGCTTCAGTGTCTGTTTCTTGCCAATTTAGCAAATTGAATAAGAACAACAACAAAAAAATCAGTGGACTTCATTGATGAACATACTATAGAAAGCAAGTTTAGCTTTAAAGCAGATCTGCTCTTTTATTGGCCACAATGACCAAATATTATCAGAGAAATCAAGCTGCCGTATAAACAGTATGTCAAAAAATCTCCACATCTATATTGTCGAGCAAAATAGGTCGTCGTATTCTTCACCAAAATTCAACCCATCTCTTTTTATACAAAATCAGCATCATTTGATTTTGTTTGTGTTATAGCAGCTTTTAGAGGAGGCAGAAATAACAGCTGTTTGTTTTCTTCAGGTATTAGAGATCTGCATCGCTATACTCGTCCACAAGAGCATCATAGTGTTCAGTCTGTCGGTGAAGCTGGTCCAGAGCGCCATACGTCCACTGTGGGTGGCTGCTTACATCGGCGTGTTCGCCATGATGTCACCCATAGGCATCGCCATCGGCATCAGTGTGATGGAGGCTCAGCTGCAATCTGGAGCCCTAATCCAGGCGATCCTGGAGGGGCTGGCCGCAGGCACGTTTATTTACATCACCTTTCTGGAGATCCTCCCACACGAGCTCAACTCTCCGGGGAAGCAGCTTCTCAAGGTGCTCTTCATCCTGCTGGGCTTCAGCATCATGGCAGCTCTGACGTTTTTGGGCTGAGACCGGTCGTCATTGCAGCTATCCAGATGTGGACAGCTGGTCGCTTTGTGGAAACTACTGCAGCTCACAGGAACATCACTGTCGTACGGAAAAACAAACTGTCGCTGTTACACCTAACTCTGCAGCTTTTAATGTGAAAGGGAGCGTGACAGCAGAGGTTGGTGTACATATGCTTTCAATATGATTTTAAAACATTTTTGTAAAAGAAGAATGAGGACAATTTATGTATGTATCAATTATTTTAAAGATAATTTTATGAATAGAGGGGCAACAAGCGTGTTAAGTGACCGGGGGGATCACAGGGGAAAGAAATGACAAATCAGAGAGCCCGCTCACTTATCACTGGCGTTGTTTTGAAACATGCTCTGAAATCTGCAAACTAAACCAGAGCCACTGACCTTTGACACTATTGAGGAAACCACTGGAAACAAAGGGCCATGCTGTATATATACGTATGTAATCATGCCAGTATATCAGCACCTCCAGATATTTGACGTTTACACCTCATTTCAATTCAAACAGGAAGCTTCCTTTTTCCAAAACGAAGTGTTTGTGCCTTTTGTTTAAGTATTTCGTGTTGTGTGTTCTGTATTTCAGGCTCAGCTGGAGGGTTGGCATTTGAAACTTTTTATTAGTGGTGTTTCCTCTGATCCACGTTTATTTACTGGCATTTTAGTGCAATCCTTTTAGATGTCTAAAATCAAGCTGCTTTTATTTTTCATTACAAATTAGAATCGTGAGCAATATTTCTAACAGTTGTGTAGTAAAATAGTGTAAATGTAAGCTGACTTCCTGATGCCTTAAGAAGTTGCATGCCAAAAAGAAAGAACGGCAGTATGGTACGACGATATTTCTTTTTACTGTTTGCACTTTACCAATCAAGAGTCAGTGACTAAGTTTACATGCACACTAATATTCCACTATTTATACGAAAATATTCTGAATTCGTTACAGGTCATCTAAACAACATTTTCTATTTTGATATTCCAAATTTGGCCTTTTCCTGTTACAACGTGTGGGATCAGGGTCCCTGCGAATCCTTAAAAAGTCTTAAAGAACTCTTGAATTCATTAATCAAAAAAGAAAGCCATAAATGGCATTAAATTTACTTAAATTAGTCTTTAAAAAGTTTTTAAAAAATGCTCAGACATGGAAAGTAAGATTTTATAAATCGTTTTTATTCTGACATTGCATTGTAAAGTCTCAAAATAATTGGTAACATCAGTTATTTTTTTTGTTAAATAGTTTATAAATTCCTTTTCTTGAACTCGTCATGATGGGAATCCAAGTAGTGAAAACACATGCAGACTGAGAAACTCAAAATCGTCCCAGAGAACCAGAAAAACCAGATATGCACAACTTGTATCAGTATGTCCTTTGTCTTCCATGTGTTACACTCTAAAAAGGATTGTTTTTCAACATTTGATGTAGATAATGTAACTGGCTTTTTCAGAAGTCATGTTTTGTTTTATGTCACAGTAAACATTTAGGCAAAATAAAAATATCCTTCTTCAACTTTGGTAATTGGAAAATTGGCCTTAAACACAATTCTGAGTGGCATTAAAAAAATCTTAAAAAGTCTTAAATCTACATTGCCTTAAGCTGCAGGAGCCCTGGGGACATTCAGGCATTATTCAGGTTCTAGGAGCATTTTTTTGACTTTTGTACAGCCCATTCAGAATATGCGTCTCAATTGGGATTTTTTTTGCAGTTTGCAACACTCTTGTCTGTATCCGGCCAGCTCTGTGAGTTGTTATGGAAACGTTGTACACAAACCAACTAGCAAATAGTTTGCGACGCTGTGAGATTGAGATGCATGCCCAAAAGAAATTTAAATAGGTAGCTGAAGGAATGAAAGATCAAGGCTGATAAATTGGTAAAAATTTGCAAAAGTCTGCTTTTGGTGGAAAACTAAACCCTATTTTAATGCAAAGACAAAAAATAGCACAAGCTGCCCCGGCCGTTCCACTTTTTCACATTTTGTCGTGATGAATGTCATGTTAGGGGACATGAAGTGGAGTATGCATGGCTGCATGTGAACAGGAATATTAGTGGAATATTCATTTTCATTAGCCATGTCAACAGTTTAGTTAGAAGAACACCTTTTTCTAGGTAAAGGGCAAAAACCAGAATACGATGTGCATGTAAGCATAGTCAGTGATTACCTCTACAAATGGGAAATGGCACTGGCTTTAAACAACCCACTGTTTCAATAAGCTGACAACCAATATTTACATTATGTTGACCATTGGCCTTCACATTTTAGTTTGTTCTGTTTTGCCACTTTGTCCATGCTGCTTCATTGAAACATTTTTTTCCATGTACAGTGCTTTTAGTCATCTCTGTTTGGATTGTGGACAACTACAGAAGCTTTAAACATCAGCACAAAGACAAGTACAAGATACATAGTTGTGTGGAGAAATCAAACCAAGCACGAAACTACAGTACGGCAGAACATTGGTTGCATTAATGCAGTCTTAAAATACGGTATAAGCCAAGAGCCAAAACCGTTTTTTTTCATTGTCCACATGTGTTAAATGTGGAGTAAACAAAGAAAAGTGTGTATTAAAGAATAAGTGAAAAACATCTATTTTAAACAGCATAGCACACGCTTGAAAAGGTCATGTATGCATGTGCTTTCAGCCTGCAAACACTGAAAAATGAACCTGTATTTGCATTCCATGTTTGAAATTATGTAACACTGTCTCTTGTTGAGTCACAATCATGTGATAATCAGATTGTTTCCTCATCAGAACAAATTGCAGGAAGTGGAAAGATGTGGGGTGTCAAGAAAAACTTGTGCATGTCAGCAAAAAACACTTTGTCAATGCCAGTTTAAAAGTTGCATGTTACATGCAAGTTACATGCATGCATATTTTGTGCAGATTTGCACATTGTCAGCGTTTTTCATCAAAAGCTATCTGATCAAGACTGATGACATGTTATATGTTGAAACAGTGTTGTTAATGTGCTTTTTGTCAGAATACCAACCGGTGCATTATAATGTATAAAAACTGTGTGTTTGTACGCTACAAAAACATCCACTGTCTTTTTGTATGTAGACCTACATATATTATTTCGTGCCTTATAACCGTTAATTCCAGAAGAGACAAGACTTAGTTATCTGTTGTGTAAACTTGATTAAAGTAAAGATGAAAGGAATTTTCTGCCTACCTGTTTGTGTGGTCAAGACTGTCGCCTCTCAGCAAGAACATCTGGGCTCCTCTGTGTGCGGTTTGCATGTTCTCACATGTCGGTGTGGGTTTTCTGCAGGTTATCCAGCTCCCGCCTTCAGACCAAACACATGCAGGTTAATTGGTGCCTTTAATATGGCCATAGGTGTGAATGTGAGCATGAACGATTGTCTGTGATAGCCTGTGGTATTCTGACGACCTGTCCAGGTTGTCCCACATTTCGCCCAGTGTCAGCTGAGATAACCTCCAGGGAACTGACCCTTTGAAACTGGGACTGACATCAGTTTTCTTGTGCTGTGTTCAGATGCCCTTCACTAACACTTGAATTTTTTTAAACATTGTGCAAATTGGTTTGACTTCTTTCAAAAATGTGGGACAGTCAGCAACTTGGCGTGAAATGTCCCACAAATTGCAAAAAAAAGTTAGTAAAAGTAGATGAGAACATGATGCAAAAAAATAGGGAGAGAGTCATTAGAACATTTTTAAATGACTAAGGAATACTACCAAGAAAGCTATATTTCTAATCACTAGATTTATCAGAAATTAATATTATTTATGTATATTATTTTTTATTTTATTTTGGCCATTTCTTGTTTTTTTTTCTTTCTTTGGGGGGTCTTGCAACTTTTTTGTAAATTTGGGAGTCTTTTTTTAAGTTGATCATTGCCTGCTTTAATGTTTTGGGTTTTTTTTAAAAAAACAACAAAATTTGCTCAGATTTCAAAGGTTTATAAATAATAATAAATTAATAATGTATACATTCTTTAAATACAACTTCAATTTACACAAATGACTCTTTCAGAGATCATTTTTAAAGTATATTAAAAAAAAACTCTATTTGTATAATAAACATGCTGTCTGTTGATAGGTGTTTGAAAGTTATTAGGAAATGTACATTTAATATACACAAAGTACATATTTAATCTATTACTTTGATTCACTTAAGTGCAGTTTAATGGTGTTCCAACATGGCACAGTTAACTGCACCATGTCAAGTACGTGTATATAGCACATTAAGTGTGATATAAATATGTCAGAGAAAGCACACTTTAGATACATTAATCATAAATGGAAACATGGTAACGAGGACAGTGTGTGATCATTGGGGATAAAATGTGGTGTTAACCTCCTTTATGTGTTGGTGCCAGTGAGTTTATTGTTATTATAATCCACCATCTAAAACTATATAACTGATTTTAGTTCCTCTTCCTCTAATCCTAATCCAAAATTTGAATTAAAGTTCAGTATTAATTGTTATATTACTATCTGTTTCTGATGAAGGTTTGAGTGGGTTTGATGCTAATGTGTTTTAAAATGGCAGCAGATTACTAGAGCCACTAGATGGGAGTGTTGATCCTCTGATTGATCTCCTCAACCAATAATGACAGTTTATCATAAAGGCAAAATTAGTGGACTGGTGTATTAGTTTTAGGAATATACTTCAGTGATGTTAATTGTTACAAACATGAAACTTTAAGGCTATTATAACTTTAAAAACCCTTGATTAATCTCCCCATCTACAGACATTTTTCCATGTCACTGTAGGAAAAGCACAGGTGAAATTAACAATATTATTATTGTATAATATTAATATTATTACGTGTCCCAGTAAGCTATTCCAGTGAGCCAGTATGGACAATACCAGGGCCTCCCCTAAATATAATGCAGCTATCATAAGTAAAATATAATATTTTGGCCATCTGAACAGAACCTGAGGATGCCTGTAATGTGTACATTTCACATTGTATTGTTTATTATTGATGTACACATCCTTCTTTTTGATTGTACAGTTAGCGAGAAGTAAACATTTGAGATTTTCAAATGTATTTTTTGGCACTTTAAGCACCACTATTGGAGAGAAGGCAGAGGTCGCTATGGCTGATATCTGCAAAACACGACCCCTCACAGCAAAACTAGCCAGAGTGATAAATAGCACTACAGGTGAGATGAAAAATATGTATTTTTGACTTGGGGATGAACTGTGCTTTTGATTCCTTGTTGTTTTCAGACTTGAGTAAGTGTGACACAAATGAAATAACTCACTGGTACCATTATAATAATAAAACAATTTGATGTCACTTTAAAAAGGGGATTCCTACAGATACTGACCATTTTGAATATTTACATACCATTAGACCCATTATATTTTATTTTAGGTGCAATCCCAGATATAACTGTGAATAAGAGAAAGGTTCGTTTGCTGTATATTATTATTTCTTTCTTCAAGCCACTTTTTTTCTGTTTTCTGAGAAAATAGCAATGTATCATTCAACTTTAAATAAACATTTGCTTTAAAAAATTACTAAAAAAGTTGATAAGATTTGTATATCTATTTTCTGTTTTAACTTTAAATATGCATCAACTATCTACTGTATGCATTTGTAACAATGCAGCCTATTTGTTGGCTCGCAGGGTGACATAACTGGCAGAAATTCCTTCATATCAAAGAACTGAACCATATACCAGAGGCTTGTATGGCCTCGTCTGATGTGAAACATGGAGGCATTGTTAACCCTTGTGTGTGTGTGTGTGTGTTTGAGAGGGAATAGGAGGTTATTCATGAGCATTCACTAATGAGAGGTGCTGCTGGAGGAACAATAGCAGAGTACAGTAAGTCTGCCAGCTCTGAATGACAGAGGCCTCAGTGTGTGGAGGAGGGAGACCCAGCAGAGCCTGCAGCTCCAGTGTGGGATGGACGTTTCTTCTGTTCACCCACAGCTCATTAACCTCTTCTATCAGCTCAGCCACGGCACTCAACTGTGCGCTTCCCCCATTTGCTCTCTCAGACATGATGCAGATTATGACCTGCAAGCTTACACTAGCTCTGCTTTTTCATGCCATGATTTATTCTCAGGGTGCACAATGTCAAGAGAAAAGAAAGAAAAAACTTTTCAGTTATATAAACAATTATTAGATTAATGCACATTTTAATTCAGTTCTTTTATTATAGACTCTTGTATTGTTCCCATCGAACTCTGCGCAAGACAATGGATATACATATTTGCCAAAAATGTTGGCCTATTATTATAAAGCACTTTTCTTTACCAGTCAGGGGAATGAAAGGCATCTAGAATAAAAGCAGCATGTCCTGTTTCCTCAGTACCTTTAGATAAACTTTGATGACTGAGAATCATCTTTGACATCTTAATACACAAAAGGGAAAAGAAAGTGGATGCACAAAAACACATTTAATGACAAAAAAGGTTTCCTACCTTATGGCTGGATGTGTTCCTGTGCTGTTGTCCTTCATTCCTCTCCTGTTGAGGTGCCCAGGTGTGCAGGATTGCCTAACGGGGTGCACCTGGCCGGGGAGGGAGGCACTTCAGAGCTCCTTTACCAGCAGCAGAGGAGACAGGCCTCTGGTTTTGGGACTGCAGACTCTCAGCCCGGGACTTTATTGTCTTGTTTACATGTCTTATGTTAATAAATTTGATATTTTAAAGGTGTCTCCTGCAGTTCATCGGTGGAGTGTTGTTTGCCCCACAGGGCTGCCTTAGAGTGGGACGCAACAGTGAGTGCAGTTACATAAACGTGAATAACCCATTTATGAGGCTTATCCCAAATTATTACCATATTTGGGAGATGGTGTTAACATGAGCACAGAGAAACCGGGGTATTCATATGACCCACGTACATGGTGCTTTCTTTCACAATACTCCAGTTAGCATTTTTGGTTTTCCCCCTAAACAGAATGTAGTGGAAACAGACCAATCTAAGCAGGTAAAGTGAAATAAACAGAAAAAGGTAATCAGTAAGCTACAATAGAAGGCATGTTAGCGACTCCACAAGGTGCCTTGGCTCTTTGAACTGAATGCTCAATGAATCACTGTATTAACATCCTTACAATTAACGCCAACTTTTGGTGAGGTAATTTGGTAATTTGGTAATTTGGTGAGGTTATGAGGTAATGTTTATCATATTCACCTTTTAGTTTAAAGGTTAGCATGCTAACATTCACCAATAACACTTAACACAACGTACAGCTGAAGCTAATGGAAATATGATGAATTGGAAAATTTCCGTTTTGACCCTATGATGATGCTAGATGGAAAATCAGGGCATCACCAAAGTTGTCACAATCCTGAGGTGGACACGAATGTCTGTAGCAAATTTCATGCAAATTTTCCAGTAGTCGTTGAAAAATTTTGCTCAAAACCACAAATGTTGACTTTCTTGTGGCACTAGAGGAAAAGTCAGGAGATCCCAAAAGTCAGTTGGATACATCATCTGGGGAACATGCCTATCTGTACAATGGCAGTCCATTTAATAGTTAATATTTGACTCTGGACCTAAGTGGAGACCAGAGCAACCAATGTGGTTCAGACGGGTTTTACTCCCACAGCGTCAATAAAACACTGCCTGGTCAGTGGCCCTCTACATCAGATAGGGAAACACGATGCAGCCTTTAGCATCTGTATGAGATTCACCAGACCTTCAACCAACTCCGATGTAAACCCATCCACGGCATTTTTAGACGTTCAGGCCAAGTGATGTAGTATAAAAAAAAGTCCACTTAAGGTGGCCGGATCCAACAAGCACAGGACTTTGACCCAGGAGACGGGTGTTTGTGTCCCAAGTAAATCTAAAAGTTGGTTCTATGGCAAAAAAATGTACATTTTTGCAAGTGAAGCAAAAATGACATCAAATGATCTATTGCTATAACTAACAAAGATATAGACAATGATGCATCAGTGTCAAAAAACCAAAAGCAAATGTGTTTTGATTCTCAATTCTATAATTGACAAAACTGCCAAAAAGAGAGTCGAGTTGTCTGATGTTGTGCAATCATGGATGAGTAATCCATAATCTGGGTCCAAAACAAAGTGGTTCCCTCCAATGAGGATTTCAAAGAATGTGCAAAGAGGAATGTGTAATATGAAGCTGAAAGTGTGAGTCCTTCACAGGTGGTCGTTTCTCTCATGTGACATTTTCACAGGCACAAGAGTAAAATTCCAACTCTCATATCACATGAGCTTGGTTAACTTCCAGTCTGAACAGGTAACAAGAGCAACGTGTTGGAGACAAGTTATGATGAGAGAAAAAACATGCAAACACTTTAATTTTAGACAACATGATGTCTAAGTGATAAATACCTAACCTAACAAACAATTAATACAAAACATAAAAATCTAAATAATAATTACATATCTTCTTATAGTTTACTTTCTGTTTGAGATATGCTTATATTTGCATGTGTTCCAAAATCAAATGGTCCAGACCAGCACACCTATCCTCCTCCATCCCAGTTAATGTTTTCTTTCCCAGTTTGCATGATGTAGATTAGCTCCTCATTGTAATCCACTGTGTCATTTAATCCTACTTTGAGTGACGTTTTCAATAACTCCTCCCCTCCTGATCCTCTGTCCTCTTGTTGTCTCCTCTGCCACTCTGTCGACTCCTCTGCTCCTGTCTGCTTAAAGGTAAGTCTGCTCTGCTCTTTAATTAAATCAGCTTCAGCTCGATCAGGGAATACAGATGAATGAAATAATGAAAGTATTATACACTGTTCGGTGTGATGATTAGAAGATAAGCGCTAAACAACGTTTGTTTTAATTGGATGTTTAATGACTATTGATAAGCATTGTTTACTGTAAAAATGACTGTTATTCAGTGTCCATACTGTGTATGTTTTGCTCATGGCACTGTTGATGCTCTGTTTTTGACTGACATATATGAACTTTACATGTCATTGCCTGGATAACTGGTTACAAGTGTTACATCCTAAGGGATGGATTAACACACACACATATATTTTTGCTCTTGGAGCTTCAAGGTGTTTGTGTAATGACTCTTGGTTAAAGACTTTAAATAAACTAATAATAACAGTCAGTATGTGACCTTATGTCACACTAAATTCATATTATATGGCTATATAAGTTTTATTTAAATGTTTAAATAATGTTTGAAGAATGGGTTTAAATGTGATTTCTGGATCAGTACTGTATACTTTCAATGTACAATGTCCAGTACATGTTTTTAAATAGCAGTTATAATGGGTACAGCCCCAGTTTGAGCATGTGATTTTACAAAAAAACAAACACAGGTATCTTATTTCCAAAATGGTCAAGGTCTATTCTAATCATCTGGAGGTCATCTCAAAAAGTAGATGACTCATCTCAAAGTAATAATCCCAAATGAATACATTTGCATATAACAAAAAATAACAATTATTATATTTAAATCAAGTTGCACCTCTGTTTTCTAATCCAACAATTATGGGAGCAAGAAATTTCATATTTTTATCAATTTGCACATATTATCTGTGCATTATATTGTTTTGCGATTTACAAAAAGAGACACAACTTGAAAAACGGGTCAAAAATCTTTTTTTGACTGTGCAGCAAGCAGAATATTTTTTTCATCCAGTTAAATTTGGGGTGAGTTTAAGTTTTTATAACATTCATAGTCACATTTAACAATGGAATAGATGAGGAATTTATTTTTAAAAAATATAACTACATTCATACAATTCTGAATTATGTAAGAACTATACATATCTCTGTACACATCCACACATCATACACTTACATACAACCATGCTTACATTTTAAATGTCATTAAAAAAAACAACAATATACAACAAACAACCCCCCAAAACTTCAATTAATTATCTTTTGTTTTATTCAGATCAGTACTGTACAGGCTGGTCGCTGCTTTCAACCAGTTTGTTCTGCACTGGATAGTTTAAAAGTTCTCCGGGACTCTGGAAATAACTTCACAACAGCAGCAAATTTTGTTCAACTATATTTTTTGTTTTTCCAAATATCACTAGGCATTTATATATATATATTTTGACTATATTGACAAATTCAGACTATATTGGGTGACTGGGTTTTATGGAGGAGTGGTGGTGCTGCATTGTTACTGTACTGTGTAAGGCTTGCAAACACCACCTGTTGCATTTTTGTAGATCAAATGTGTAGGTTTCATAATATACCAATAAATGGATGTATTTTTATCCTACGCCGTGAACAAACTGAATGTGTGGAAAGCTCTGAGAGAAAGGTTTGATGTGTTCATGTTCTGTTTTTGCCAATTCTCATTTCTTCACAGTGTTGGTGAAGCTGCTGTGAGACACTGCAACCATGGCTGCTGTGAGTTTATTTTACAACAAATTAAGAGAGAAAAGAGCACTTGAATGTCGCTTTGTCTCAGTTTAAGCCCATGTGTCGGTGTCTGGCCTCACTTCAGTGGTTGGTCCTGGGTTAAAAGCATCAGCTCTTTGCGGTTCGACTGTCAGCGCATGATGCTGCTTAATACTGTTATTGTGCCAGTAGATGCTGGCTCTGGGATGGACGCTTAAGCTGTTTTTAAGAAGTGGCTTTAGAAGTCCCTTCTGTAATCATGTGAAGCAGATTAAGAAGCCGTCCGCTGGTGTGCATCATTTGGGGTCTGCTCTGGCTAAGATTGGGTCGTTGGTTCACAGATAAAAGAAGTCATTGTAATGAGCTTCAATTGAAGTATTCAGGCAGTAAAATATGTCTAGTTGTTTCAAAAACTGCAGCTACGGAGGCTTAAAACAGTGATTTAAAGACAAAAGTTGCATGATTGATTATATCCTGCTTATGCCGATGTGATCTTTTCTTTCTAAAAGTTTTTGTCCTTTTTGCAGACTGGATGTTTCCGCATGGTGTCGGAGGATGAGCAGGCCATGAGGGCTAAACTGGAGCATTTGACAGTGAAGGATCATGGGCCGGTGTTTGGGCCGTGCCACAAACTGCCTGGACACACTGTGCAAAAGGTAAAAAAAATGGAACTGGACAGCCACATGTAAAGATGAGTTTAAATCAGAATAGTCCAAACTGTAGAGTCCCTGCAGGCCCAAACATTTGTCTGATGTGACCCTGTTGCTGTGATCTTGAAAATGTTTCTGTTCATTCAGGCGAAGGATGAGCTGAGTGAGACGGATGAGAGGCGGGCGTCGTCACTGAAGGACCTGCGGGCCATGATGAACGAGAGAGCGGCGGAAGGAGACGACCTGGCTAAGCTGGTGCTGGAGCGTTTCGGGGACAAACCGGACTCTCTGCTGCTGCGCTTCCTCAGAGCTCGCAAGTTTGAGGTTGTCAGAGCCCACGAGCTCATGAAGGGTTAGTGGTAGAAGACACCATCTATTCGCCCATTTCTATTTTATTTTCATTGTAGAGAGACAAACTGAGATATCAAAAGTGATTTTTTTTGGCATCAATATTGATTGTGTTTCTGCAGATCTTTTCCAGTAGCCTCAGTAATTGAGGGTGAGATCTCTTTTGTGCTGCCGGTTTGCATGAATCCTGCCCATCACTGAGACAGCGAGGCATGGGTTCATTAATTGGGGGCTTTGAGATGCTTCTGCGTTTCCCCTGACAAAGCCCTCCTTTGTGTTTCAAATAGGACAGCAAGTTTACTTTACTTGTGAACCTGCAGTGTTTTCCTGGGAACTTCACAGCCCATGTGCTGATTGTGTCGGTCACAGAGGAGATGAGATTGAAAAGTAGAATGGTTGTTAATTCTCAAAATTATTATTAGTATTATTATTCAATCAGCCATTTTAAGACAAATAGTTCCCGACTACCCTAATTTAAAACTTAAACTTCAGTCTAAAAGTCTAAACCTTTAATACTCTTTCATATCTAAACTACATGGACCAATGTCCACTGACTTCCAAGATGACATATATGACCAGCCCAAAAACAACACATGTTGCTGTCCTTATAGGCACAGTTTTAAACAAGTCCTTAAAGTCAAAAAACAGCAACTAACTTATGCGTAACCCATGTTTTTTGAAAGGATGTTATCACGGGTAAATGGGCTGACAGGAGTGACAATGGCATACTAACATACTAGGCTAATAATAATAACTTTATTTATATAGCACCTTCAAAAATACCGTTTACAAAGTGCTTAGACAAACAAAGAAAAGCTGAGGCAGTAAACCCCAGAGTTAAAAAAACAACTGAAGTTAGTCAATAATGCCAAACAAAGGCCGGACAAGTGTTAGGGCAGAATTAAACAGATTAGAGGCGGTAACACGTCTGAAAAATACAGTAACAAAATAAAGGTAGTAGACACTGAACATTAAGAATAATGATAATAATAAGCAGAATCAACACAGAATAAAGGATACGTTAAAAGATAAATTAGAGGAGAAAATTAAAGGACAGGATACGTTGTTATTCAAAGAAGTCAACCTTGACTTTCGGACACAAGCAGCGTTCTCTGCGTGAAAGTCCTGTGTTTGTTTGACTGATCCTCAATCTGTCTCGCCAACCCTAATCTTCAACTTTTTCTATATTCAAATAACATTACGCAGACTCGGTCACTTTTTATGCTATGTCTCATCACTTTCTCCTCTGCTCGTGTAATAATTACTAAGGCCACTAGACCACTTTGCTGTTGATGTGAGAATATTTGGTCGTCACAAAAACAAAAGCACAAGAAAACACACACAAACATGCACACACATTTATTACTTGAAGCAGAACTCGTTTGTGTGAGAGGGGAATGTGATGTGAACATGAATTTGCTTTGTGGGGTTAATTGCTGGTGAGTAAAAACACTGAGAGCACACACACACACACACACACACACACACACACACACACACACACACGCACACAGTCTCTGGGTTAATTGGTGCCTCGGTATGAAGGGGCTTAGAGCGGCACTGTAGATGCACAGTGGTTTCATTGTGTTTGGGACATCAACAACCTGCACTGATCCCTCTACTCGTACTGTACACAAAAGGTTTGTGAACCATTAGTGCTTGATAAGAGAATGCAGCTGATCTCTCGGTTGTGATGTGTGTGTGTGTGTGTGTGTGGGTGCGCGTGTGCTCGCATGTGTCTGTGTTTGTGTATGTGTTTTGGGGGTCCTCTAGGTTATGTGCGCTTCAGAAAGGAGTATCCTGAGCTGTTTGAGAACCTGACCCCTGAAGCAGTCCGCAGCACCATTGAGGCGGGTTACCCCGTGGTTCTACCCAGCCGGGACAAGTACGGCCGCGTGGTACTGCTCTTCAACATCGAGAATTGGGATCTGGAGGAGATCACATTCGATGAGGTAGCTGTAGAGCAACTTGTTAGAGCACAGCTGCAAGAGCAAATTATTCAAAAGTTTTGTTACAAATGTGTGTGTGTGTGTGTGTGTGTGTGTGTGTTTGTGTGTTACAGATCTTAAGAGCATACTGTGTGATTCTGGAGAAGCTGCTGGAAAATGAAGAAACTCAGATCAATGGTTTTGTCCTGATTGAGAATTTCAAAGGCTTCACCATGCAGCATGCCTCAGGAATAAAGCCGGCCGAGCTCAAGAAGATGGTGGACATGCTGCAGGTCAGAACTGAGGAGAAGTATTTGGGCCAGGGATAAAGCAGGACACAATATGAGGAGGAAGATTTTATATATTTTGCATTACAAGAAAAAAAAATTGAAATGTCCAGAATAAGGTCAAAATGTCAAGAATAAGGTTGAAATGTCAAGAATTAAGTTGAAATGTTGAGAAAAGAAAAGTCAAAATGTCAAGAATAGTCATTATGTCCAGAATAAAGTTGAAATGAAGAATGAGGTTAAAATGCCGAGACTAAGGGCATAATGTCAAGAGCAAAGTCAAAATTGAGAGAAACTGTTGAGAAAAGAGTTGAAATACCGAGAATAAAGTCAGAATGTCGAGAATAATGTTAAAATGTTGAGAATAAAGAAATAATGTCGAGAATAAAATTGAAATATCGAGAAAAAAAGTTGAAATGCCAAAAATTAAGTCGAAATGTTAACAATAAAGTTGAAATGTCAAAAAAAGTTGAAATGCCAATAATAAAGTTGAAATGTCAAGACTAAAGTTGGAATGCTGAAAACAAAATCAAAATATCGCGAATAAACTCAAAATGTCGAGAATAAAGTCAAAATGTCAAAAATAACGTAAAAATGTCGAGAATAGAGTTGAATTGTCAAAAATAACGTAAAAATGTCGAGAATAGAGTTGACTTGTTGAGAATAAAGTTAAAATGTTTAAATAAAGCAGGAATAACTAGAGTGAGTCGAAATGCCAACAATAAAAAATCAATAAGCAATCAAAATATCAAGGATAAAGCTAAACTTTTAAAATAGGGGTCAGGCATAAGAAAAAATAAATCAGAGGAGGAAACTTTTAATTTTTTTTTTTTTTTTGCACTACAAGAATAGAGTTAAAATGTCAAGAATAATGTCAGTTCCTCTGGTGTATCAAATTGTGTCTAGTGATAAAACATATCCTCTCTTTATTGCACACGGTGTAACCATCGATACTCTTGCATCTGTCCAGCACCAGCTGTTTCAGTTTTCATGAATGAAAGTGTATGTGGGCGAATTACTCTTCCATGCAGAGCAGATGCAATGAGAAAAGCTGAGAATGTTTTGATGGGCGACTTTAAAACTATTTTTTTTCTGAATATTTTGTGTGTTTTTATGCAGGACTCTTTCCCAGCACGGTTTAAGGCGGTCCACGTTACCCATCAGCCCTGGTACTTCACCACTACATACAACGTGGTCAAACCCTTTATGAAAAGCAAGCTGCTGGAGAGGGTACGAATGAAGAACTGACCCTTTTATCTAAAACCAACATTCAGTTTCGTCATTTCCTCTGAATACTGTTCATAACTTCCCTCAGGTCTTTGTTCACGGCGACGAGCTCGACAACTACTTCAAAGATTTCGACGCAGACATCCTGCCAGCAGACTTTGATGGGAAAGCCTCTGTCGCAGACTGCCAGGCCATCGCCAACAAGCTTTTTGGCTCTGAAGACACTGCTCTCTGAAAGAACAGTCCTCCCATTTCAAACAAGAGAGTTATAGAGTCCTTCGTCCTAGGTGCTTCTTTTGTGATCAGATCAGGTCTATTTTGAAGCTAGGTTTCTTTTATTATTAAGAGCAAAAAGAAGTGTCTAGAGTTAGGAGCAGGGGGTGGTTTGCAAACAAGTAAAAAAATGTTGATATAAATGGGAAAGAAACAGGATGTTTAGTTACTACAGAGAGAATAACTGATGGTTAATGTGCACCGACGTTCGCCGTTGCTTAACGAGCCGAGGGAAAACAAGAGAGCTGATTATGTGATGATGTAGCTCACATCCAGAGTGAGTCAGTTTGATTTGTTCTTCGCCTTAAAAATGAATTTCACAGCATACAGAACAGCTTTGTGCCTACGATCCTGTCAGTTGAGTGAGAACAGAAGTGCATCACAGTCTCAGGGGTTCAGAAAGATATGAAGAGGGAAACTGATGACAGATATGCCTGCATTTGATTATTGTTTTAGGGGAAGGAGCCTCCTGATGCAGTGCCATGGAAACAGTCTCAACAGCCTTGTTTGAGTTGAGACTCTCAGATGCCTCATGAACCACAAAGATCCATTCTGCAGTTTGCATTGGATTGGGAAATCTTCAAATAAATAGTTTTTTCTTGTGTGTGTCTGTTGTTTAATATGAACTATCTTTTTTTATCATTTGTTTTCCTGTTATTTCATCTAACCTGATGCAGTTTCAGAACATGAGATTTACCAGCTGAACCCACAGACTGCACACTGATTAGCCATAACATTACCAGTAACAGGTGAAGTAAATAGTTACAATTAGTTACAACATTCTGCTGGGAAATTTTGGGTCCTGGTATTCATGTAGATACCCCTTCATGGCAACAGCACTCCCTGATGGCAGTAGCCCCCAACCTACATGCTGCAAAAATTGCTCAGGAATGTTCTGGGGAATGTGACAAAGGGCTCAAATACAAATACATACTACAAAAAAAAACCAGTTTGCACTGATTTTTACTGATTTAAATCAACATGTTTTTATTATAATCAAAATTAACAAAAATGTATATATTTAGATGTATTTACTAAATGTAAGCACCAGTTAATTAAATTGTCTTAATTATGAGTCTCATTTTTATGAGAGAGAGAATATTGACAAGGATTTCTTGTAAGTCTTTTTGATTATTGGGAAAGGAAAAGCAATGTAAATAAATGGTTATTCATATATTAAACATTTTTACTCGATCATTTTGTCTCTAAACTAAGAGACCATAGCATAGGTCTTTATGGTGTGGCCTCCAAATTTCCCAGAAGGTGAGGCCTTATGGGGTAAATCAAGTCCAAAAGTTTCAATAATTAAAAAACTAAATTTTACTCTTTTGTAACCATTAACTTTCAGTTTCCAATTTTTGTTTTTTCAATTATTGTATTTAAATAATAAAAACTTTTGGCGCTCATTTAGTTCCACAGTGCCTCTGACCTCTGGGATCAATGTGGGTTCCCACAAATGTTTAGTCGGATTGGGATGTGGGGAATCTTTATCAAGTTCCTTTAGTCCCATAGCCAAATTCTCACCATGAAAGCTGTAAACTGTAAAATTAACCAGAAAACAAATTCTTCTACAACATTTGGGCTCAAGAGGTTTTATAAGAAAAACAAAACTGTCAAGAAAAATAAAAAAGAAACTTTTTTCTTTTGAGAAAATAATTTATTTTGGAACACAATAACCATATTTCCTCACATAATTCGATCACACACACCACTGGTTTTCTTCAACAAAAACACCCAGTGTTCAATGTCCAAGTACATCATGTTGTGTGACTCTGTGTGCCCCTTCTTGTGTCTCCCTTAACCGTCATAAAGGATCAAAATGTCTGTAAACATTAAATTAAAGCTGTATAATGTAGATTAACTCACTGTGGGCTCTCATCCACTTGCTTGTGCTGATAAGAACAAAACATTTAAAAAAAAAAAAAAACTACACTGATGTTAGTCTGGATCCATTGTGATTTTTTATCACTGACATATAAAGTCAATTGAAATTTTGAAAGTTTCCAATTAAAAATGAGCTCACAATCTTGAAAGAAACACTTGAATTACTGGGGTGGGTTAAATACACAGGAGCACATTCTCATATCAACACAGTAAAATAACATTTCAGATCCCACACTCCATGAAGAAAATTATCTTAATGTATGACATATTTTGGTCTAACACACTATCTCCCGTCACATTAAAATGATAAAAGAATCCCTCCTGGTTGGTTATTGCCTTTATTCCTTTATATATCTTTATTCCTTTATATATCTCTTTAGCTTTTTTTCAATATTAAAGTGAAGAAGTTTTGGTTTTTGTCAATCAGAGGTGGTGATATGACACAGTATGTGTACTCATCAACACTCACGCTCTGATACATTTGCACAAGCAAATAACACAAGAAATAAAAATACAAAATACAAAAAATCCCCCCGGAAAAATCGACTAGAAAAAAATATATCCAAATAATACATCCAAACCTGCATTTTTGTGCAAAGTTGGGGTAGAGGCAAGAATCTCAAAAGAACACAAACGACTCTTACTGCAGAAACTGGGTTTGTGCTGGTGTCATCAATATTCATCTTTTTTTTTTTTCTTTGCGAGCCAGAGTAAATCCAATCCACAGCTGATTTTGTTAAAATGAGAGCTGTGGACAGAGTGAACCATGAACCACGATGAATATAATCTCACTGCAGGTGAATTAAATGAGAGGAAGTCTGCAGTTGTAGTTTGTTCTCTCTGACAGCAGATGGCAACAGTGATTTGTGGTTTGAATGATTCAGGGCAGCTGCAGAGCGAGAAGGTGGTGGCTCAGACAGACATTATCTACACATCTCAGTTAGGGAGGCACCAAACCAAACGCCAAACGCTTTAATGTGTCGGTCTGCAATCAGCCTTGATGTAACTGACCCACATTAAATACATTTTCACTGTCAATGTCGTTATAAAATTCAGGGTCATGAATAGCGGGCTGTCGACCTACTGCCACAACCATCTCTGCTCTTTTTTTATCTAACAGTACATAAAAATGATTGAGTCCCACACAGATACAGATTTTAAAAGAGGGCACTGGTATCGGAGCCGTGCTTGGTATTGGCACATACCCTGAGTTGAGAGGGATAAAGTTGGATCCCTGTTTTCAATCTTAGCTAAGCCAGCATCAGTGAGATTAATACCTGGATTTCATAGTATTTGCACAGAATAATCTCCACAAAAGGAGGTTAAATTTAAGCCAATTACATCTCAAAAACCAACAGATCTCTATAAACTGTGAAATTATCCTTGAGCCAAAGCACAAGCGATTTAATTTGAGTGGTGATCAGAATCACCGTTGCAGTGCTATATGACCCAAACTACTGTTTCCGAGGTCAAAAATGAACTATCATGGTCAAGATAATTATTTTTTAGTTGTAATGTTGCAACTAATGGACACAAAAATTAAAGCTCTTTCCTAAGTCCTGCCCCGGTAGTTACTGGTGCTGGGCTGGACAAAAAAGACGAAAGAGATATGAGGGCAACGTTTCCAATTATCCGGTGATGTAGCTTTAAAAGGCAGACAGCAAAGACTACAGTATGTGATGTAGAAATATTTTCATGTTTACTTTCATGAACAAGGCAAAATTACACAAACTGAGGCTTTCTGTCTCAACAAAGAAGGCAGAAGTGGAGACCGAGGATGACAAGATTATCAGTCAAAATTGCTCCTGCACTGCCAGATATCTGTGGATCTGTATTTGTTATCTATGTATTCATTACTGACTACAGACTTTGGTGCTGACCTTACCAAGCTGGCACCAGACGTCAATTTGACGTCGGGAAGTCGCTGGACTGTTGCATTTGACAGATATTTTTTTTGTTGAAATGAAAATCGGGTTGACGATATTTTAAATGTCTAGCCATGTTATAATTTCATGCTGTATGGACGTTAACATAATGACATTTTGTAGACTTTGGATTTTGTTCTTCACACTTTATGATTAAAACGTTGAATTTTGGTTACTTGACGACACAACTTAAAACCAGCAAAATACTAAAGTCATCAGTCGTTAGTATGCTGTGCTGGCATTTGATGTTATCTTGACGTATAATTTTTATCACCTAACGTCACAACCTAGATTAAACCAAATATCAACGTCAATTGATGTTGGTGGACAGTTTACCTAACATTACTTTGGGGCGGCACGTAGCCTCAAAGACATAATATTAACTAAGGGATCTTTTCTGGCTGACAAATATTAATGTCATGGTCAAAATTTTTCAGCATCCAACCAACAGTATCAAAAAAATGTTAACATTACTACAGATGTAGCTATAGGTTAGCCAGCGTTTTACTAACATATGCTAACTTAAGATGTGACCAAACACAACGAAACGTTCCTGAAGTTTGTGACAGTCCTCCAGCCACACCTTTAAACCATCAACATTTTTAACTAGCACATAGCATATCAAAGTATAATAGAAAAGAGGAAAGGTGGCTGAAGTTTTGCTGGGTTTCAGGCTTGCTCAGCTGTTTTTGGAGCATGGAGCGAAAAGGGGCTTGACTCAGGAATGGTCAATTGTCATGCAATCCCAAACTTCCTGTGATTCAAATTTTTAAAAAAAAAACAGTTACAGTTACAAATACTATTAAACCCAGATCTCATAACAAACTAATCTTTGGCCTAAACAGCTTTACAAGATGCTCTGCTGTCAATCACTGCGTGTCCCTTCATCATTTCAAACCATCCATCTGTCTTATCACAGTGTTCAGATTACTTGGCTGAGAAAATGCCTTGGAGGAAGCTTCCTAAGCCCTTACAACAAGGTTTACAACATGTCCTCATTTAGATTCAGGTTTTAGAAAGTCCACAGGTCCCATTATTGCAGTATGATTTCATCCAGACACGTTTCAACAGCTAACGCTCAGCCCAGTCAAAAAAACAAGAAAAGCCTTTCAATGCTGTCTTTGCAACAAAAATATTCCCTTGCATTAAAATCTGTCTCATCTTTCTTGCATGCAGTCTTCTCCATCTAATTACACAATATAACAATCACCACCATGATGACCAGTAGTACAAACAACCCACTAAAGAAATAAACATTTGGTTTAGTGTTGGTATCCTTAGCCCTCCTACTCATCACACCTCACAGCTCAGATTATAAAGAGAAATCTGCAGCGCACTGGTGAACTTTAGGAGGACCACATCGGCCAATCAGTCGGCTGCATCTTCAAAATCAGACCCCACAGAATATTCAAAATCATATTGAGATGTTTGCACCAAATGAGGTGTTTAGAGGGTGGATTGCTAATGTCTGTGCAGTGAAAGAAGGATATCAAAGTCTTGGCTGGACCTGCAGCTGATCAAAGGCAGATGAAAGAGTAAGAGGGCTCAAAGACAACAGACAACACAGGGAACATTTGAGTCATCTAACTTTTGGTTATCATCCTCGCTCCCTCCGGTTCTTGCTCTCGGTCACATGAGAGCTAAACCGTCAATAATCTCCATACACCTGCGCTTTGACGAATGAGGAGGGGAAAAAAAAGATTGTGCCATACAGGGTGTAAAGTGCATTGAATCAAAGTGATAAAATGCGACGGTGGGAATGTGCACGGATCCCCTCTGGGGTTTATCCCTGGTCATGAAGTGCCCAGGGGATGTTGGAAATAATGCGTAAAATCCCACCATAATACTTTTCTACTGTACATTTTCTACAAACAACAAAGCAACAGGTCACCCAAAAAAACAGACGTTATAAGGGCCGACAGACCATGAACAGAGAATCTGGATCACACCTACCGAACACAAAGATCACATGCTCCGTCACGGGTCTCTAACTCTCGCTCTGCACAGGCGAACACACACATACACACTACATTTGTGAGTTACATACAGACTACAAAGACGCTGCGTTGGTTAAGACAGCAGACTAGGCTATATGGCCTTGGCGGTGATAAGCAGTGAGCTTCTTACAGGTGCAGTAAATCAGCACCGACTGCAGCACAGTCCTTGATTACTGTAATAGGAGGCTTCTTGTGTGCTTGGACTACTCTAAAGTGGTGCTCTCACTTTCCTTTAAACGCCAGCTTGACTTCGTCTCTCCTCATATTTGGTCGACACCTCCATGAGCCAAGGATCATTGTTGTGAAGAGAAACAAAATGTTCCTGCTCTGATTTCAAAGTCTTTGCAACGGAAAAAAGAGCACAAAGGCAGTTAGTTGTTTTTGTTCCTTCACATACTGTAAGGTGATTGTGATTACGAAGGGGAACTGTGGTGAAGGCGAGACGTGTTCGATCGGGATGTGTGGGTCGGGAGCGGTGAGTAGCACCAGAGGAGAAGGCAGAGAAGAGAGAGCAGTTTAAAGTTTAATTCAGGTGTCTCCTCAGTGCTGGGGCAGTGGTGTTGGAGAGGGGGAGAGGGGAGGAGAGAGAGAGTGAGAGAGATACAGAAGTCAGAGGTTTACGCTTTTTTCTCAGCGCAGGAGCTCTCACTCAGGTGGCCACTTTGGCACGGCGGTTTCTGTTTCTCCCACTGGCACATGGCGTTGGCGTAGCCCACAATCACTTTGTCCATCCAAGTGAGCGGCTGGGGGAAGAGCACCGCGCCCTCGAAGAAGCCTAGGTGGCCTCCGTGTAGCGTCAAGGAAAAGATCACATTCGGCTTCTTTGCTGAAGGATGACACAGCGACACAGTAATTAGGCTGCTGTAGTCTGCACGGAGTGACATCATCAGTATCTGAAAACCAACACTGCAAACGTCCAAATATGGGCTTGCCAGGGGTTATTTCATGCCAGTTACAGATAACGAAGGTGTGTTTACATGGTTGAACAGATAAGAGCATGACTCAACTTCTGGCAGGTATGTTTCACAGCTGAGAGTTTGAGCTAATCAATAAATGGCCACTAGAAAAAAATTGGAGCAGGGTGCATCGACTGGTCTTTACTAAGCCTGGTCCTAACCGCAAAGTCAGTCTTTAAAACGGACTTTACATCGATTGCACCAACCAAACTTTACATCTTAGTGATGACGCCATTATCTAAAAGATGCCCATGCGACTGTAGTATAGCAGCATATGCAATTCTCAGAGACATTTTTAACATTTCAGGCTGTTGTGCTAATGTCAGAGACCACTGATAATCTGTGCAACTCATTTCATAGTAATTTCCTCTATCCATGTCACATCAGTTTTGCACTGCCCCACCCCTTCAGCAGACCAGCGGCCATTCTTCATCTTTTCATTCCAGTGAAGAAGTAAAGCAGAGTATGAGCAATTCTTTCTCTCCAATATACTGAGATGAATACTGAACCCAGAGGCCACATATCTCCCAAACATTCTGACAATAAAGTGGAATTTTTCAGACTGACAAATCACGAGGAAATGTCTCCGTCTCAGCAACACACTCTTTCAAGATCTCCCAACAACTGCAATGATCTTGCAATTGGTTGATTTCAAGTATTGAGCCAGCATTTAAAAACAGGTGGCGAAATCAGGAACAGCCATTAAATCTGTACTGTATATAGTGATGCATTGTTCTGATTCTGCTTTCATCCATCCACACGTCGTCCACAACACTTCATAACCAATTGGGGGGATGCAGGCTAGCGACAACTGCACCTACTTAGGAGACCAAAAGTGTATTTCATACCATTGGTGCAGCTTTTCATGCGTTATCTTCTCTTATTGAGCATCATGGTAGTGTGTAACTAGTTATTTATAGATGGCAGCACCTTAATGGAGCATCAAAGAGCAAGAAAAGGAAATTTTATGGACACTGACACAGCTGTAACGTACATGCGTGTCTGAGTTTGACTGACAGCAAACATGTTGGCCTTTTTAATGATTTAGCCACTATAATAAAGGCTTTTTAACGTAATTCCTCCTCATTTTTCACATTTTTGCAGTGCCTGGATTTCCTTCCTGTTTATGTATGGGTGTAATGTTCAGGTGTCCACATACTTTTGGACATGTTATTCATAACTGACAAAACAGGATTGAGGGCTACACCTGCACACCAATTTATATAACTCTCCATTAGACACAAATGGGTGTTGACTGACTGAACTTGTGTTTTTCCACAGTCTATTAGCACGGTAAAAGGTAGCAAATTTTTGTTATTTCATTAACAATAAATAAACCCTGAACTTAAAGTAGGTCACCTCCAACAAACTGCAGATGTAACATTAATCTCTTTCTGATTGCTGTATGAACCTATGCAGAGCACTGCAGCTCTGGACAACCAGGCAGCATGGTCTCTTGAAAAGGATTGGCCTGGATCTCTTTATTCTCCTGCTCTAATCTGGGTTAGTGGGCTAGTCTGATGCGGTTGACTTGTGATTAAGATCCCGCAGGGCTTTCACCACTGTGCACTATTCATGACAGCTGCTGGGTGTGCTTGTCCAGACCAGGAACCACCACCCAAACGGGAACTGTGTGACAGGTGTGAACAGAACGGGCTGGAGAACGGCTCGTACTAAAAAAAAAAAAAAAATCAAGCTTTGAGGACAAACACATAGGCATGTCAGGATGCAAAATTATTGTTTGTAGTTTAAAACCTGTTTCCTGTGCAGCAGTCATCCTTGTTAAATGTTATCTAACATTGTACTTCAGCCATGTTTGGTATAATGCAATAAAGAAACACTAACCTATGAACTGACCAAATGTAACGCTTTTACTTTGACATAACCACCTATACAGGAAGCTGAAATTTTTATCATCAAACATATATAATCCAAGCTAATTACAGCTCCAACACAGCAAGAGTATTTCTGTTGAGTCCCTTGTGTCTGAGTCACTGTAGCAAATTTTAGGTCGAAGGGCAGCTGATCCTCATTTCAGTAAGAGTCACTCTCTCGAGACACATGTAGGACAGAGTCACAAGTACTTCCAGTCAGGACTCATCCACCCACCCCCACACACAATTACATGAGGGGCTGTCTTTTTCCAAAATAGTTTAAGTGGTCAGTAAGTTTAAATATAGCACAAGCTGATGAGTAGCAAAGTGTAGGCTCCCTCTTCTTGTTTGTAAAATGAGGCTCAACACTGTGCACAGTCCCTTTAAGGTTAACCCTTTGAAACTGGGAGTCAAATCATTTTTCTTGTGTGTTTGCAAGTATTTTAACCTTGAACCCTGTACAAAGTGGTTCTATTTCTTTCATAAATGTGGGGAAAAGGCAATTATCAACTTGAGAAGAAATGTTCCACAATTTGCAAGATATTAGTGGATTTTGAAAGAAAAAACAAAAGAAGGAATAAATACATTTTTAAAAAATGTAATTAGCAGTAACATATTTTAAATAATTTTACAGAAGATAATTATATTTTTTAAGCACTTTTTTTCGAGGGCATTTCGTTGTTTGTTTTACATCCTTTCTCTTTTCTTTACTAATTTTCAAGTGATTTTATTGTGCATTTTCTTTTTTTCACTTATTTCTTGCAAATTCTGAGGTCATTTCTTCTTAAGTTTGTTTTATGCCGTCTTACCATGTTAGTGAAAGAAATTCTGACAATTTGCTCAGGTTTCAAAGGGTTAAAGAGACTGAAGGAGGGACACTCAGCTAACGTGTCACTTAGTGTTGCAGCTGCTGTAACACACCTAAAGACTTTACTTATAGAGTTGACTTTGGTGCCGCACCCTGTCCTGTTCGAGGTACAGAGCCAACTCATCAGAGGTTCTTTTGAGATTGCAGACATGTTTTCTGAAAACCAAATCTGGGGTGTTAACTGCAGTCATAACTCAAACAGGACCAGCCTGTATTTAAAAACCCTGTGAGTCAATACAGGACCAACTGCAAATAAGTGCAACGATCTTCCTGCAGGTACTCAAAAAACTTAAGTACAGAGTTACAATGTATGGAGACAACTATTGACATTACATTACTTTATCAGTCCGTTATTTCTGCTTTTTTTGAATCTGGGAATTGTCAGCAGTATTACATATTCAGTATGACTGAGTGTTATTCTTTTTTTCAGATTGTCAGTATTATTCAAAATCCTAAAAATAAGAATCCTGTTTATTGTCAAGTAGGTTTTCATGTACAAGAATAGTATTGGAGTATTGGTGCAAAACTACTAACAGTAAGAAAAAAGTCAAGAAAAATAAATATAGAATGGAAAAATTACAGTTAAAATATGAGAAACACACACACACACACACACACACACACACACACACACACACACAACCCCACAAGCACAACTCACTAGTCCAATGATGCCTCTCCCCAACAACCAGTTCACAAGTTACGCAAAGGGACGCAGCAAAAGTGTATGTCCATGTTTGTCTATCTGTGTGTGTCTGTCGATAAAGTTTGGCTATGTTACGAGAATCTGTTTTAAAGTTATGCACCTTTTTATGAAAAGCCACTCTCACTGCCCATAATTTTCCAGTTGACCAGCACATATATTCACTCACACACACTTGACCTCCATTCCAAATTCAATCCTCATAGGGCAGAAACTATGGGCACTAAAGGGTGAGGGACGTATTTTTGGACTGCCTGACAGATAAAGCAACCTACAAAGCTGTTGGTCACATCTAAAAATATGCCCAATATAACTGTTTTCAAATGAAAGAGCTGAAAAATTTCACCACAGGTGTGGATTTTTTTTGACAAATATGCAAAATATTGTCTAGAGGATGTGCAAAGGTTCACAGTATGAAGAATAAATATAATATGTGCAAATTAATGCACAGAGATAATAGCCCAAAAGATGTGCGTCACTGTAAGGCATATATACAGATGGGAAGACGTTCATCATGTAGTGACTATGGGGGGGATAAGCGTCAGTGTCAGCGGGGGTCCATACGTAGTGTAAAATCTGTGGGGGTTTTTTGGTTTAGAATATTTTTAGTAATTCTGATCTGCAGCATTTGAGCCTTTTCACCCCTTTTTTCTTCCCATTTTTAATGAAAGAACATCGAGAGCTTTTCTACACCAAAAAGAGGACAGAGTTTACTCTTAAATGCACTGAAGAGCATTTTCTTGTCAAAGAAAAAAAGGGAATTTTACTTGGTTCTAACTAAGATGCATATTTAGCTGCATCTTTTGAGGTCATGAGTTTGACTATGAGATTTGTTTTTCCACCTGTTGCAGCCAAAGCACAGTTACAACAAGCCTAATACTGTTTGTTCCAATCATTTAAATGTGAGCTGAATCAAATGAAATACATAAATTCAGTGTTACCAAGTAAATATACAGTTAAATTCTAGTTTCTGGTTGCCGCGGCGAGCGTAGATAAAATAGCCGTTTTTAACACTGAGGTTTAGTACTGCTGCTGTTGCTATGACAGATGCTGTTAGTTACCTGCTAGTGTGCGAGGGATGGTGAGCAGTGAGTCATGAACCAGAGGATCATCTGCAGAGTTCACTAGCAGCAGTGGCACATTTACCTGGAACATAAACAGCACAAATCCATGCATCAAATGAGAAAACATTTAAAAAGAGAAAGATAAGATGAGCTGATGTGTGGTGTATGCAAAGGCAGTTCTTACATTGTGAATATAATGAACGCAACTCTCCTTCTCATAGTACTCTTTGAGAGAGCTGTGACCGTGGAATTTTCTGTTGAAACCCAATAAACAGGAAGTGTTATTAAATGCTAAACAATAAAAAGAAGTCACAAATACATATTCTAATTCTAACCACTGACAAATAAATGAATATTATCATAAAAAAAAACACAGATCTGCACTGGGAGCTGTGACTTTCACTGGAAGGAATCTCAAACTATGTTTCACAACATACCTCATGATGTTGTCGTCGATCTGCATGAGGGACGTCGCTGTGTACAGGCGACCAAGATCTAGATCTATCATTTTAACCGGGCTTCCTCCAAACAGACTGTGCCTGTAACATGCAAAAACAACACAAGGTGTATACACACACACACAAACATTATTCATATAAAACATGTTGAAATCAGTGACTGCTCAGCTTGCGCTAAAACTCAAACAGGGGTGGAGTGCAGTACGGGACTGTATGGACATTTCTGGGGTATGTAGGGTGGGGTGAACCTTGTGTTTAACTTGTTTTAAAAAGCAAGACTACAGAAAGTTCTAACTTTTTTATTTTGACCTTTCTCTTGACTTTTAAAAAAACTGTAAAAGCCTTTGACTAATATCTCCTGTTAAAAATAAAAAAGTTGGCACAACTCAACTCTAACAAAAAGTGAAAAGTAAAAAGAATTTAAAGGAGCTGAATGCAACATTCAGAACATTAATTACAGCATGATGTAAATGCATGGTCGAGTAATGACTCCCTGAGCACACAATGACATCCTGCACCCTCTCTGTGTGTGTCGCAATCCCAGCTTATCTTCTCTTTGTTGTGGTAGACAGTCCTGCTGCATGTGCATGTTAGAGGACGTGACACAAAGGTAGCAATGACGTCATTCTGTGCTCAGGGCGCCAATACTCTAACTCAATATGCTATACTTTTACAAAATGCTGTACTTTATATTTCTAAGAGCAAACTCAAGACCTATTTATTTAGTCTGGATTTAAATAGTACATTACCTATTTATTAATTTATTGACTATTTATTTATACATTTTACATGCATATCATTTTACTATTATTATCATTATTGATTATTATTTCCATTTTACTTTTTTTAATTAAAAAGTCATTGCTTTGGATCTCTGTGTGTGTATGTATGTGTGTGTGTGTGTGTGTCTGAAAAGTGCAATACATCTAAAATCTGATTGTTTGATTGATTGATTGACTGAGAGTGTGTGTGTGTGTGTGTGTGTGTGTGTGTGTGTGTGTGAGAGTGTGAGAGTAAAAAGTGCAATACATATAAAATCCGTTTGATTGGTTGATTGAGTGTGTGTGTGTGTGTGTGTGTGTGTGTCTGTATCCCATTGGCTATCTAATAACTCATGCAGTAATTACTGCTGATATCAGGAAGGCGTCACAGAAGAAGACACCCACCCTCTGGTGAATTTAGAGCACTGTTTTTTTTGGCAAACACCGACAAACATCATGTGGACAGAAGTTTACAAAAATGAACAATCGGTAGGGGAAACTAAAATTGGTACTGCATGGATCAACAGTCATACCTGTGTGACAGGATGATTTTCTTCATGTTGTCAGCCATGAGAAAGTTATAGAAGCGTCTGAACTGGTCCCACTGTAGGAATGTTTCCTGTGCTCTGAGAGAAAAAGACAAACACACAGGAAGTTAGCTTTGTGCAGCCTGTCTGCATTCCAACAACACACTAGATGTCCTGTGTAATCCACTGGACAAAGAATCACGCTGGTGGAGAGCAGCAATGGTGTCGGGCATTAACATGCAGCTCACTGACAGAGAGCCAGCTAAGCCAACACAACTGCTATAGATATTTAACAATTAACTAATCATAAGAAGGGATGTTTTCCTTGTTCTTTCTGGCACTGCAATGCCAATCACGTTTGATTACATTGATAAAGATAATCAAAAGCATGATTTTATACTTGGAAAAGAGGGAGAGCCACAGCTCTGAAGGCATGTATTCGAGAGGAGAATTCATTAAAGTGGAAAAACTGCATCCAATTTCACAAAAGGCCAGTCTCTACAACACACACCCTTCTCCACTGCCTTCATCCAAACTTTAACAGACCCAGCCTGTCATCTCTGCCAACAGACGCTGGCTGCATCTAAAACACAGAAGGCGTGGCTCGGTCCAACATGAGCACAGGATACAGACTCTGCTCTAACACCCACATCCACTGCTGGTTCAAAAACAACGCTGCAGTACATTTGTTTGTCCCGCATGATTCACAAATGTCACACTATGCACACAAAATGTTTACTCTTAACATGCTGTCAGACAGCTGGTTCAGTTTACTGCACTGCAACGACATACTCTTCTGGTCTTTATGCCCCTCTGATTAATTAAAGGGATTTAAGCAAGGATGCATAATATAGAATCCACAGTCTGAACACTCAAACCAGCCACACAACAAATCGTCTGATGGCCCTTCAGGACAAATTTCTAAAACATATCGGTCTTGTGTTGTGCTTCTGTGAACAGGGGCTGCATTTTAGTCACTTGAAATGACACGCAGACAAACTGCACACTATCTAACTTACAAAGAAATCAATTACAAAAATTTATTGAGATGTTTCAGTAACTATAACTTCATCAGGCAAAACGTTTTGTGATATAGAGAAGACATCTTAAGTAGGGAGTAGCTGTGAGTTTGCAGTCAACCGCATTCCCAACATGCAGTGAGGAGGCATACAAACCAGATATCAATTCACTGTGACAATCTACAATATCACACATAGAGATACAGAGTAAAAAAGTAAAATACACTGTATAGTGACAATCATAAACATACCACAGGCTGTTTACATTAAATAGGGAGGTTTTTCTCAATAAATGCCTGAGGGTGAAACTGCATTCTCAAAAATACATTTCCAAATCTTGCAGGCTGATTTAGAAGATGAACCTGCAGGGATATGTTTATTTAAACTGACCTATCTAATTTATCTATCTGTTTTTGGCAACGGTGGCTTTGAGATGACAGCCTCAGTTCCTCACCAGAACGGGCTGTCTGAGCGTGAGGTAAAGTGATAAAAAATATTCTGAATATAATGTACACTTAAGCTGATATTGGTTCTTTTAGGTGTTTTTTTATGTGGCTAAAAACTGACAAATTGGGGTAGAATTTGTGCAGCATCTGACTCGGTACAGTTTTTGTAAACAAAGACTGTGATTCAGTCCATAACAAACAGAGTAGCTGAATGATTTCAATAGCTGAAAAGAGTTTCTTGGTAGACTAAACATGTGATTATATAATGCAAGCACTAATCATTTTGTGGCATTATGCTGAGCTTCATTTATATTTAGAAATGTGTGCACATCAAGTGCTAGTGGTATAAAGGGGCTTTGATGATACAATGCATTTTAATTAAGAGATGAGAGGAACACAACCCACCTGAGAGCGCTGTACCCCTGACAGACGCTGACACAACACAGCACTCGCTCCTGGTTCGTCCTGTTCTCGCCCAGGAACTTACAAACGATGTTTCCACCCAGACTGAAGCCCACCACGATCAGCTGGGTCTGAGGATACTGCCGCTTGATGTAGCCGACCATGGCTGCAAACTCCCATGTGCACCCTATGAGGGCAAACAGTGCTTGAGTTACAAATCAATACATAACACCTCTGTAGCACGGGATGTTTTTTCTCTGCTCAGCAGTGACAGCTGAAGGTGCCTTTGGCTTAAAGCAATTAATTCATGTCTCTTCCAGTTTTTTGGTTTTGTTTTGTTTTTCAAATAAACTTAGGTGTTAAATATCGTTTCATTTGCAATCCTAGAAGCATTGGAGATTTTCTTACATTAAATACCTTTAACTAAACCAGGTTACATCCAAATAAATTTAAATTGCAATAAGGGGTAAACAGCTTATCAGCCTTGCCAATTAACGGGGCGATATTTGGCATTGTGCAGATTATCTATATTGGCGTTTTATTTCAATGATCGACGATAAAATTAATCAATTAAAAAGTGCAAAGAATGTGTCAGCATGGGAGGAACTTCTACTTTAAAAAACCTCAAGAAGTTATTTTTATCTTTTCATCTTTTATATACATTTTCACTTGGCTTTATTTAAAAAACATTTCTGGGAACTTGCTGTATATGACATTGAACATTTCAGTTTTGATTTAAACATAAAGGCATTTAAACAAAGTTTTTTGTGGAGTTTGTTATATTCCTAATTCTAAATATTGACAGAAAAATGTTCAGTGTTATTGTAAAAGCATATCTGTTCCAAATATCTGACATTAGTCTCATTAACTACCAATAATCAGTATCTGTATCAGCCATGAAAAATCAATATCGGTCAACCCCTAGTTGACCGATATTGACATTTCAATTATATTTAATGCTATGAGAAGGGCTTCTGGTTAAAAAAAAATGATGATGCAGTATTACTGATCATCACACCAAATAAAATCCTTTTTCTGCTTTAAAAACTGAGTCATCATTCCAAGATAAAAAGGTAAAAAGGAAAAAGGAGACTCTGGGATGACAAGAGAGTGAAAGTGAAAGCCTCACCATAGGTAAACATGCGTGGAGAGGTGAGCTCGATGTTGGGAAGAGCTCCCAGGTGGTTCAGCACAGCACAGCGGTAACCTTCCCTCTGGGAGTGATCCACAAATGTTCGGATGTAATGCTTCTCGCTGTGGTTACCAATACCAGGGCATATCACCATGGTGATGTCATCTGGTGAAACAGGCAGATGGATTGGAGAGATATTAGCCAGAGAGAGATATGTGAGCACAGAGACTGTCACTCTCCTGAACAGCACATCACTGGGAGCAAATAAGGACAGGGCTTTTTTAGTCTGTCATATGTAGCTTTAGCAGAACAATCTGGAAAACGTAACGCTACTTTTTTTTAGGAATTAAATGTCATGTGAGTCTTAAGCTTTCTGAGAGGATCAGGAGATCAAAGTTGAGGTGGTGGGATCAGGGTTCAGCTGAGGGATTCAGAGAAAGGAATCCATGGGTTCAAAACATGCCTCATTTAAAAATCAATCACTTAAGACTGAGTCATTGTATTTATCTGAAGCTGAGCTGGAAAACTTTAACAGTCAAAGATGGACATAATGCCAGTGGTGAATTTATGTTTTCCATATATCTTCAGTAAAGTCAGGTAAAGTCAGTAAAGTAAAGAGCCCTAGTCCCATGACTCCTTCAATCACGGACCCTCCAATTGCATAAGTATAAACTCTATTAGGAACAACACAATGGGAGAACCCTCAAGACGATCAGTTGAGGCAGAGACAGACACTGAACAGGCATTACAGGAACACACTTGACAAATAAAAGCCTCAGTATAACTACAATATAAAGAAAAATAATTACAAAATAGAACTAAGAACTACAAATTACATGAATCTTTATGTTTGGGATGGCATTAAAGAACACAAAATTCCAGTGGAGGGCAGAAAGTGATGAATCCATAAATAGTGCGAACTAGAAAAACACAATTGACTACATAAAAGGCTTGGATGTCACAAAATGAGTTGGAATCAATCCATTAAAAAAATGGGGGGAAAAGTGATTTTCTCAAATTGACCAATTTGCCCGGTGTATACAGGATCGTTGTTACAATTTACGTTGTCCTCCAGACCTCCTAATGTTGCTAAGATTACACAGCAAACTGATGAAAGTGTAAAAGAATCTAGTGGACTATAACTATTTTGAGTGCAATTTGGGTCCATGAGTAAAACGA
Organism: Plectropomus leopardus; assembly: GCF_008729295.1. Taxonomy (NCBI): domain Eukaryota; kingdom Metazoa; phylum Chordata; class Actinopteri; order Perciformes; family Serranidae; genus Plectropomus; species Plectropomus leopardus. Next base: position 9,816,818 of record NC_056463.1, read on the forward strand.
CTGCTGTCTTGTTTTTGGCCAGGTGCGTAAATGTGTTTATGCAGGCTATAACTTGCTTATTTTTCAGCTCTGTATGTGGATGCACTGGCTCGAGTTAACTAACTTTAGATACTATTTTCTACCTACCGAAGCTATGTTAAGTCAACAATTCCCAGAGATCTGGTGAAACACTGTTATAAATCCAGGTTGTAGTTAAAAACAGAGAAATTGTTACAGCACATTTTATTTGCATCCAACTCAAGGCATGTTTAAAGAAAACCCTTTAACATTAATGTTTGATACTAGTTTTGATCCATATCTGCCACTATTTCTCAGAGAGCTGTTTTTTGTTTTATGTCATCTTTCCTTTTCGTTCTACTTAAAGTGGCCCGTTTGCTCCAAATATAATCAATTGCCATAGTCGCTGCCTCCAGTTGCCTGCCCTCCATCTGGAAAGCGCACTGATGTATGACGTCATATGCAAGGAAGCTATTGGCATCATCTACTAAGTATTATTGAACTAACAGCAACCGACAAAGACAAAAATGTTTGTAAAGATTTTGATAATCACCTCCTGTTCGATGGTCCCCCACTGGCTCAAAGAGGTCAAAGGTTGCAGTGGCCCCGTCCTGCATAGGTAAGTACTTCCTGACTCCACTGGGGTGAGGCGAGCTCACTCGGCCAAGTTTACCATACAGTGCCGTCTGGAGGTGACCGCTCTTACCCCACAGTAAGGGAGGAATGTACCTGGAAAACACAATATTGAACTCTGCTATTAAATTTGATCCAGAAACATGATCTTATTCCACTAATGCACTCAATAACAGCACAAGGTTAATGTCCTGAAATAACATTAACACAAAGCTGCTCTCAGAGGATGCATTTGCATTTGGTGGTTTATGGCACAGACGTGAACATTTGGACACATAGTTTGCATACAAAGTCACATTTCTGTTGCAGCTTTTTGCCTCCGACAGACATTGTCAGTTTGTTGTTTTGGGAAGTTATGCTGAGCATGTACTTGAATTCCTGTTACACCTCTGTAGGAGTTAACTGTAGGAGTCAAGTCTTTCGATTATGTAATATTTTTTTTAAAGATTGTGCCCTATGTTGTGCATTATTATGAATCACCATCTTATTTCCACACTGAGACAAAAAGCATGTGAACAACTTGACAGGAAAACCCCTTTAAGGTGTGTTTTTTTTAAACTGCATGTCCTAACATGTAAAGGGAAGCCACGCCAATGTGGTGTAATAAGCCATAAAAAAGGTGATAAATTACTGCTAAGTTCATGTGACACCGTCATCCAGTACACAAAGGAAACTATTCAAGGCGTGACTCGGGAAAACTGTAGTTCATAGGTTCAGGAAAAGACAAACCAGACTCTATCTGCAAACACTAGCTTTCAACAGAATAAATCGATCTTATTCAGTGTTTGGAATAAATGACACGTTAGCAAATATTACAGCGCCTCTTTCTCACTTTCCCTCAATTATATAACATCCTATCTTGTTAGACTTGCTGACAAAGAGGTGAGGAGTGGGCCCTCTCAGAGGCGAAGAGATGAGATAAACAATATCAACATGACTGTCAACTAAAGCATGGATGCAACGTGGACACTCGTGTTGTACATACTTTACATAGACCAAAACAGAGACAGTAAGTAGCAGCAAAGAGCAGAAAGGCTCAGTGACATCAGCTGTTACACAAGCTTCACCTTTGCTAATGTGCCTCCCAGTAAATACTGCACCTACAAAATACACTCTTACATAAGACAGCTGTCAATCAAAACAAAGTACCCCTTCCATTCGGTGATAATGTAATTACTTCCAGCATATGCTGTAAGTTGAAGCTTAACCGTGGTTTTCTAGAAGGTACTCTACAGGCTTAATCAATGACTGAGGGAAGAGGATAACCTCGTTGCTGTAATGTGGATAGGAGGATAAGCACACTGCCAAGTTAGTTCATCGACAAGAGGCCACAGACAACTTAAATAGGGGTTGACCGATTTTAGTTTTTCAGGGCCAATGCCAATGCAAGGCCGATTATTAGTAGTTAATCAGACCCATAACTGATATTTGGAACCAAGATGTATGTACAATAAAAATGAAAATATTTGTCAATATTTAGAATTTGGAATATTACAAACTCCAACACACAACTTTGTTTAAATGACTTTAGTAAATGTTTAATCAAAACCGTGACTTTAAACATCATATACAGCAAGTTTCTTTGAATAAAGTGAAAATTTAAATAAAAAATAATAAACAAAAATAGCTCCCTGGGGTTTTACAAAGTAAAATTCCTTCCATGCTGACACTTTCTTTGCACTTTTTAATCAACTAATCGTATCAGTGATTATTAAATCAAATGCAGATACAGATAATAGGCAAATTGCCGAATACTGGCCCCAATAATCTGTTGACCTCTAAACTTAATTGTCTATTTGCTCTGGTGGTATTGTTTGTCTTCTATTCAATACAGCTGAAAAGTCCCTATTCACATGCCAAATTAATACATTTTTGACAATGAAAATTACAGGAATGTGTTTTCAAGGGTGTAGGTTTTGTTTCAATATTGAGTGAGGACATATGAAACGGGGTGTTTGGGGATCCTCTCCTGGGAAATTCTGAGTGAAAAAACATTTTTTTGTACTAATATGCACTAATATGTGTATTTTCTGCATCAATTTATGGCAAAAATGTCTTTAATTACAACAAAGTAAAAAAAAAAGTCCTCTGCTGCTTTGGTCAAAAGCACATGTGCTAAATACAGAGGGTGAATGGTCCCCTGCACCCCTCCGAAATCTATGTGTATTCATACAACTGAGGAGTTTTACTTCCTCTTGGAGGACAATAAGCATTTTGTGTTTCTTAACTGATTATTTGTAATTTACAAATATTACTGATGTAAACAAACACTGATCAAAACTTGAAAACAATGATCTTGAAGTTGAATCTTTTAATCTTGGGACTGATAGCAGGGAAGACTTTTGTTTGAATTTGACTGTTTTTATAAACTGGTAAACACGGTGATGTGAGCTGTTGTTCCTCAACGCGATTAGGCAACGGAAAAAGGAAACAGATGTGACAGTGTGGTTTGATGAAGCAAAGATCTGAAGTCCAGATCAAAGTCCAGAAGTAAAGTCACAGGGGACCTTTATTGCTCTTATCTTTTGATTTTGACACTTGTTTTTGTTGGACTCTATTTAACTATAGTTCTGCCTATGTTTAGTCTGGTATTAGTCTTTTAACAAAATTGATAAGCACTCATAACATCACTGCTTCTTTAACATTTAAAAAACTTGAAGTGATGAAACCAAAAGAAGTTCCTGTTGATAAAAAAAGACCTAACACCAATATGAACTTCAAGAAAAGGTTACTTGTTCTGTACTGTCCTCTCTGTAAGCCAATAGCCCTGCGTGCATGTCTGCATACACAGTTAAACAAAATTGCTGTTGACACTGTTAACCTCAGAGCACCCCTCCTATGATCTCTGCTATGTAATTGATCTCTGTTATACAACACCGCAGGGTCACAAACGTGACTTCTCAACAACACAAATGGCGCAGATGCCAACATCAACAGCGCTGACAGCTTCCAGGTCCCTGTTCCTCAAATGCTGCTTAATTAATCCCGTTTATTCGCATCCATCTAATTTGGTTCCTTGAAAGCACTTTGAGGATTCACTTCTTATTCATGGATGAAGTCATCTTGGGTGACAGCATGCTCTTATTTTGAAATAAAGGAACAATTACAGAAAAGTATAAACCAAGAGCAGTACTGCTATGATTGAGTGCTGATCATGTGATTGCAGTTACACACGGTCACTGTGTTGAGAACCGTCCCAGCATGCACCGGAGCAACAGATTCGTTCATGATCTCATTTCATGTGTGTTCATGCATTGTTACCGCCGTCATTTTGTTTCACATTATCCTTCAAAACGCTTCCACGCTTTCATTACTGTTCAACAGTCGCCAACAGTCACAGATGGACTAGAAAGACACTTGATAATCATAAGCCTGTACGAAAATGATACGTTACTAATATTCATTTTTTTAAAGCTTTAAAAGGAACATTTCACCACTTTCCGCCACGTTACTTTAAATTTGTGAAGAAAACGTTTTTTTCACACATGCATCCACAGTGAACAAAAAATCCAAAAGTACATTCTTTATGAATTAAAGTAAACGTGCCTGAGCACAAGTGTCTGATGAGCTCTGCAAGCACAGGCCCAGACACGCTTAGGGCTTTTTGTTCTTAGTGGGAGTGTTTTAAGTCATAATGTTTTCGCAAAAATGCATGTGTGTTAAGTACAGAGCATACATCTTGATAAATGAGACTTGGATTATACTTTACGAGTTGTGTTAAGAGTTTCTGAACAGATGTTTTCTTATAGTTTTGCATTTTTTTCTTTATTGTTTATGACTTCAGTTCACAAAGAATGTTTGCCTTGTTTGGATTCTTAGTTCACCGTTGAGGCATGTACAAATAACGTTTTCGTTATTAATCCTACGCAAAATGTAACAAGTAATTGTTATACAAAAATAGTCATTTTGTGGGATAAGTATTCTTTTTTTATGCATAAATAATTTTCAGTTTAATACATTAAAGTGTTCACATCCCTATTTTAAGACCAAATTAAATGCCATGTTTTCTGGCTCCATTAGTCTGTTTAGGTTAGGTAATCTTTTAATTAAATTTAAACTTATTTGCTCAAAGTTTCAGTTAAATTTGCTTTGGTTCTTTTTCAGCTTCATTTTTTTTATTTTACTATGTTATGGTTGTCAGGTGACTGTGCTTTCTACCGTGATGTTTTGGGATCTTTGCAATACGCTTAGTATGCTTGTTTTTGCTTTCTTATACAAAGCTGCACCACGGATGGGTATTTGTTTGAACACTAGGGTTTCTGGGTGGCTGCTAGTGTGTATTTTGGTTTGAAAGGTTAGATTAGTGTATCCAGGTAGATTTTGTTTACCTCTTTTTCCCTGCTGGCCAGCTGTAGGAGTCAGTGGGGATGTTTTTTAGAGACACAGGAAGTGTGTCCTGTTTTCTTTGTTCTCTGATTTTGCGCCACACACCACTCTTCCCTTTTTCTCACCTCACTGACTCCTCCTCTGCTGAGCAGTTTTGTGTGTATTTTGGTTATTTTGCTTTTGTCAGAAAGCTAAACAATAAATGGTAGCGTTTGTGTTACTACATCAGCTTCATGTTGCATCCCTTACCTGTGAAATCTAATAGGTTTGTAACATATTATGAATCTAGGAGAGCGAGTCAATGTCATCTGCCAGTGACTTCATTTAGTGGATCACAGTGACCTGTCTGGGTCATAATGACCCAGCCAAGTGCTAATAAACCTGCCCATTTGAAGGTTTGGGTTCAAGGACTTGTTGCAGTGACCACAATTCCTGAAAAAAATAAGCCAGCTTTGATAAAAAAAATGAAAACCCAGACTTTTGTCAAATTGTATAAAATAGACACTGTACATTAATCTGCTTTTACCAGTTGCTGTTTTACCAGTTCCCTTTAATGTGCCTTTACCATGTGTTTTAAATGTGAAATGTTAAGCCTTTTCAAAGGAGAATTTCCGCCTCTTTCTAAATATCTATCTATCTATCTATCTATCTATCTATCTATCGTTGAATATGGATAATCTAGTTATCCACGCACAAAGAATGGGGCCCAGGACTTAAATTATCTCAGTTCAAGTACACATTGGGACAAGAGGGAATGATAACAAGCCTGACACAAATGTAAACACCGGTGTGGCCTCATGATTCACTGACACTGCAGCTGAAAGGCAAAGGGCTCAGTAACAATCGGTTATATAAGCAGACACTCGTGATGAGGGCTTCAAGAAAAACACCCTACAGAGCTGAAAGCATTGCAACACCAGCAGACCAAAGGACATGGACACAGATACCCATTCAGGAAAAACAATCAAGTTTATACTTTGTTTGAAGGCAGGTAGAGGACATTAGCACCTAACCTGGTTTGGCCTCCATGGGGAAGACCTGCCTCTCAATACCCTGCACCAACAACCACTGCTTTGCATCAGGCATCATAAACCCAGATGGAAGATTCAAATCATAGTCAACATCAGAGTTGCCCAGAGGGGGAGACTTGCATCGCCATATATGCAAATGTTGTTGCCCTGCGGTGAACGAGTCTATATTTGTGATGCAAGTGTGACAAACCGAGTCTACCTTTGGGATAATCCCCAAAACACACGCCTGGTGTTTAATTCATGCTAGATCTGCCGGCGAAGCCAGACATCTCTGGTACAGACACACTCAGGAGCACTGATGGCAGATGGGACCCCCGCCAGACAAACTGCTACCTCACAGCCCCAGATGGCCGACGAGCAGCGACATCTCCATGGTAACGTTATGAGTGACAGACACAGAGCTGAGAACTCACTCTTTGGTCAGCTGAGGACAGGACTTGAGCAGGAAGCGGTTGAGGGGCGTGTCCTGGTAGGTGAGGTCCGGGGGCGCGGTTGGGCTCTTCAGGTTCAAGCAGCGGACGATGATGTAGAGCACGGTGGCCACCGCCGCCAGCTTCATGCCGTCGAACATTGCCGGCAGCTCTGGTGAGATGGTGTTCACGTCTGACTCGTGGTTGTTCATGATTATTCTGAAAAACAAAAAAAACGGCCCACATTTGTTTAATTGTCTGGTTGGTGAAACACAAATGAACCTAAATTTCAAATTTCAGTCATAATTATACTTGAAGAACTGCATTTTTAAAACAAACTTATACTCCTACTTATTTTTTATATATTAATTCATAAAAAGCACCCCTGTACAAAATAAGAGCATTCTCTTGAGTTTGTGGTAACTGTGATTAAGTTAGAGATGGAATAAAGCACAGATACGGAAAGGGGACATATCTGACGATGTCTGACTGACCTAAATATTCCTCCTGGTGCCAAAGGCGCTGCAGCGACAGATCTGTGGGAATACAGAGTGAGAGCACGTCAGTCAGATAAAGCAGTCAAATTATTTAATACACTCACCTTAATTACATTATAGCTTATTCTCACTACGCAGAATACAGAGGTGCTGACACTACTTAAAATAAATCATTTCATTTAGCAGACAGACTGCACACATTGCTTCTAATGTAATGCACCAATATATTTATACCTTCACACAGATGTTCAAAGCATGAAACAAAGTCATCTGAGCCGTGAAATTACAGAAAAACAGGAACTATAGAGAGTCCAGAATGGCCAAAGTGCCCACCTGTCGCCACAAAAAAAGAGAAGTTGTGGTACAGGATTTCACAAAAATAGTTGACGGTGTTGCCTTTGTGATGTTCAAGAAGTCACATAAACCTGCTGTTAAAGAAAACATGCTGTGACTGCATGTTGCTACTATTGGCTCAGATACATTGCGTAAAATCAAAATGCAATGTTGAAAATGTGTCTTTCACTTACGTTTTATGTTAGTTAGCCTCCTTGTTCCAAACGTCTGAAAAGGTGAAGAGGTGAAGTCACAGTGAAGTGGTCAAACCTGAAGACAAATACAGAAAATACATTTAGCTCTTGATTATATTGCTACATGCTATATGGTAAACAACTGGACTTGCTTGAGTTTCTTGAAGACGTTTCACCTCTCATCCAAGTGGCTTCAAGAGTTCAATCAAGAGTTCATCAAGATAATGGTAACCGACGAGTATTATTTTCCACAAAAAGCACCTTTTTAGAGTTTTGTCACAAACTCTCTCTGGATTAAATGCACCATGAAGCATGTGAAGAAGACAATGTATTACCTAATAGCTGTAGTTTTATCGTCCATTATTGTCGGTCCTGTTCACTATTAAGTTTGTGCAGGTCTGAATGTCATTTGCTCCGCATTGACACAAACTATTTAACTCTGATTAACAGATCCCTGTGTGTAGTTTTTGAACTTCTTATCCTGGAAGACAGTCGATGAGGTGTTGCAAGGATTAGGGTAGACTGAATCACAGTATTGTTGATAAGCTTGTCCAGGATTTCCTGAGTTCTGTTCACCTTTGTTGTCACTCAGATCTCTTGATTAATCCAGCACACAACCCAGTGTTTACGGCTAGCCCTGATGTAATATCATAAAACCCTTTTCTGAATATTGATCTTGAGAGGGAATTCTATAGCTTTGTTGTGAGCGTCTGCTCCACTGCACAGTGCATAAAAACTCAGCTGAACCTGCAGAATTGGACCTGAAAGAAGCTTTTCTCTCATAGATCTCCGCAATTTACTTTGGTGCTGGAATGACTGTGGATTTTGATATTGGATTAATTTTTAGACATATATAAGGTTAAAATGCTGTGAGACTTTCAGGATATAACCATCTCAGACAATATTACAGTTTCAAGGTATATGATATTACATAATTTTCAGTTAAAAACATATGAAAACATTTTAAAAAGAAAGTATGTGCAAAGAGTCACACAGGCGGTAGTGGAGAAGAGTGCCTGCACATGTGATATTCTATGTCCGGATACATTTTTCTTCAGTACCATAGATAAGCAAATCTTCACAGTATGATAACCGTGAATTTTCATATCACTGTATAAAGTTTCACAATATATTGCTGCAACCCTAATCATATATCAAGTAAAAACACTCTTTAAATGTCTCATATCGTGAAAAGTCAGATTTACATGTCTTATCAAATATAACCTGCTTAACTTAAATAAACCTGAAGTTGCAGTTTTGACAGTCCCTTTTTATGTGCCTATAACACATGTTTTAAATGTGTGAATCATGTGTATTGTTGAGGCTTGTCAATAGAGTATTTCATAAAGAGGGCGAATAAAAGTATATACAGGCAGAAAATATGAGAAAATGTGTTTTTTAACATAAAAGCATGTAAACATGTTCTAGCAGAAACTCAAAATACAAGTATGAACCTGAAAAATTAGCATAATATGGGACTACGGTTGCAGCGGTATACCGGTTTCAAGGTATAACTTGGTATGAAAATTGACAGTCATCATACCATGTACATTTACTTATCTACAGTATTGAAGAAAATGCTACTGTACAGAGAATATCACGTTTCTTGTATCTATTTTTAAATAGAGACTTTTTAGACATAGTTCATTTTAAAAATCAAGTTTCAATTATAATCAAAAATGTTTATTCAATGCAAAAGACTCCCGTTTTCATTCATTTAAGAGTCACTGAAAGCAATAATAATATTTCTATAATGCCATGACTGCAATATTTTGTGAGACTGTGAGATTGTTGCCCTGTAAAACTCTGACCATTACAACCCTAAATGGGAGTTTCAAATGTATAAAGAGTTAATTGCTTTTCTACATTAAAATCATTCTAATTCTAATAATTTGGTGTGTTTTCAGCTTAATCCTAAAACACAAACACATTCAGTCCACCTCAATTTATCACTGCTTATCTCGAAGTGTCTTTGACCTCAAAGCACCTCTTGAGGTATCTGGGGCAGGTATATATTTGCCCACATATTTCTGTTTACCATAAAGCCATAAAGTGTTTGTGTGACTCTGCCAGTCCTGTATCAATATGCATCCTGTTAATAATAACAACACATCTCATAATCACTTAAATATCATATCAGAATATGTGATAATATCTGCTCTAGCCAATATATTTATTCAACACAGTGGTGTGGTACAACTCATATACTAACTTAAACCTTTTTCTTTTAGAAGTAATAGATCTTTACAAATACCACCTGTAAACACAACGCAAACAAACATGGTGCCAAAATTACCCCCAGCTCCACAAAACGAGGTTAATTAAATAACCATCCACACAGTTATTGACTGTAAACAAACCCAGAGAGTAAGTCAAGTATATCTGGCAGTTGTGTTAACTAATGCCAAGAGAAAGCGTGTTTATTATAAGCAACGTTGTCACTTAATAAAAGATCCTCTTTGGCATCACAGCAGCTGCTAACATTAGCTCTTCCTTCTTTGTCACGACTCACAACAAGCCAGAGAGGAGTTTAAAGACACAAGGGCGCACACTTCCTGTTGGCTAGCTCACAGAGCGAAGAAATGGTTATAAATAAGCACATTTCTGAACGCCAAAAAATAACAAGTTAACCTGTACATCTGTACGTTTGTGCCGAAAGCAGGGCCAACAGTCCCCGCCGCATCTCCGTCAGCCCTCCTGATCCAGAAAATGAAATCGCCTCTTTGACGAGTTTGCTGACCACCCGTAATATTTTGCGCAGTAACTTCAAATTAAGGCATTAACAAGACAAAAAGCAGCACAGTTATGGCTAGATTTCTTTCTTAATTTTAGCGTTATGTTGCCTAGTTTAAGGATCACAGCATCAGAGTCTCCAACGGTGCATTTTCAGCCGTTAATAACCGATGTAACGAGGTAGCATCATCTGAGCAGCGTTACCAATCCACGCACAACACCAGCAGCATCTTTAGCTCACTTACCTCGGCTAAAGAAGAAATGAATCAGCTCCTTGCTGCTCAGAAGCGACGGGCCTCGTTTTATATTCGTAGCATATCGTTTGCCTGTTTGTTTGTGTAGCTTTGTGCGCCTTTAAATCATAGCTGCAAGGTGTGTAATACGCCCTCTGATTCACAGAGCCGCAGCTAGCCTCACTAGCCGGAGCAGCAGCAGCAGCGGCGCTGACATATCCTGGAAGAGTCTGGAATTTGCACACAGGCGCTTTCATTGGTTAACATGATGATGACGTAACACCCAGACCGCATTTCCACGCCCCCCTTTATGTAAAATATTTACATTTTTCACACATTTCTATGATCAAACGGTGTCTTTTTTTGTAATATATGTTTCACATTATCATGGAGGTGTTCTAGAGATAAATGTTGCATTGCATTACTTTTTTTTTTTTTTTTTTTTTACAAAATTAATTTCTTGAACCTGGCTAACTACGGACAGGAGTTAGAAACTAGAAATCGATATAATCTCTATATGTGAAGCTTCAATTATTTATCTATATTATTACAATTATTATGTGTTTTTGATACTTTCACATTTCCCCGTGGGGCAAAATAGGTTTCATACATTCAGTCATTCAAAGAGAATAGCTTACACATAGGCCTACAATAAGATGCGCAGAAGCTAGTTAAACTGTATGCAAAGATACTCCTATTTACTTAGATATTTTATTAATCACAGCTTTGGAGGAATAATTCTTGAATTGACACTGTGCAGCAAAGTCCTTCTTGGACAGCTCGAGGACATGCAGCCCCTGTTGCGGTAGCAGTGGCCTATAATATCCACCTGATGGCGACAGAGTTTCAGTTTCTGTAATGAGGCTCACAATCCCTGTGATGCACATTTTCTACACCAATACGCAATTAATTATCTGGAAACTGCCAAAGCAAAGAAATATGCACATTCGTCAGGTTCCCAAGCTCGATTAAGTAAAGGAAAATGTAATACTGCACTTTTGCTGCGAAAACATAATAAAAATGCAATTTATACAGTAAAGGATTCCATTAATTGTTTCATTTAGAGAGCATTCAGGCTGACCATATAGGCCTTAGGTAGGCTATATAAACATTAATATGTTTATTTATTGACTTCAGCAACCCTTCTGCCAATAACAAAATGCAAGAGTAAAATTCCTCTAACTGGAAACAAGACGAACCATGCCTCTGTGGCTTCATTATAATATATCAGTGATATAACAGTGATGGAATTGCAAATTAACCTCTAGTTTTTGCCAAAGTATCCAAAGTTAATAGTAGTCTAATGTGTGGTAATAATGTGTAACCAAAGGCATTAGTGGGCTCAGAGCTGGTGTTGGTTGGACACTGTCCCTGCTGTGTTCCCAAATAGCTGGCGAGGTTGAAATGAAGAGTTTTCCCACGAGGATTAACTCAAAGTACCAAAGTGTTAAATCCCTCCGAATTTCACACCTCTCTTCCAGATTGGATGCTGGGAGTGGGTGGAAACTCACCGATGAAGACTGGAATGATTCGTTAAAAACAAGAGCATGATCGTTATTTAATGAACTTGTGTTTACGTGTCAGCTGCAGATATTTTTATTCGAGTGGGTGCGCAAATAGCCCGTCTATAATCCGTGGGGCTAATCTAAAACCCCCCGTGGTGCCTTCAAGTGTCCATCATAAAACAGGTTATTTAAGACCACAAGTTTTTATCGTGCCATTGAGATTCTGAATGACAGCTAGCCTAATAAGATTGTGTGATGGAGTACAATGACTTTCATTTGTGATTAGCAGGTGTCAGAGTTTATTAAAGATAATGAATCAAGTGTATAATGCCTGTAAGCAGTGTTTCATTCGCCTAAGTAAGGGACTGTTCTTTATTTATGAGAGGGGAGGGGGTGGTGCAAAATAGAGGAAGGCATGTCAAATATTTTTTAAGCTACAAGGGATGGACTTATGGTTTTTACTTTGGGTCAAGGGAGAGATTAGAAATTAGTAAGAAGTTAAAATAAAAAAAAAAAACACCATATGCGAAAATAACCTCAAGGAAGTGCTTTAAAAATTAAAAATCATTTAAATTTTTCTGTAACAAAATTTTAAATATATAATTACAATTTATTAATATGTAATGGTTGATAATATATAATAATTTTCTGATCATTTTCCCTCGATTTTTAAAAATAATATTTAATAATAGTCACCTTTGACTTTCTTGGGTTTCATAAATAGATAATAAATTAATAATAATACAAGGCATCTGAATGCAGCAAAACAAATCTGATGACGATCTAAGTTTTAAAGAGTTAAAAAGATAAATAAATAAATAAAGACTTGCACAAACAGACAATACCACGAATTAAAATGCCGGGAAACGTCTCACTGTCAGTGTCAGACACGGCTCTTAGCTCTCCGCCCCTGTAACGTCACGTCTTTAACTCGGGTATTATCGAAAAATCCCTCACTCCCTCACTCCACACTCCGGTCAGGATTGCGATATTTCCGACGGCACTTTAAGGCAGCATTAGTTGCAAGTTTAGCGGCAACGCGTCGCTCCGAACAAACAAACAAACAAAAGAGAGTAAACAAAAAAATGAAACGTCCCGGAAATGTAATAACAGCGACTATAATAACATGTGGTCTTCTACTTTGTTTGTGTTCAGTCAGAGGTAAGTCATTCTTTTAAACCATCGACATAATTCTGATTAATCGCATGCATACAGAACTCCTGTTGTCTGTTTATGTTGTTGACTTGTTTATAGACTACTTCTAGTCTTCGGTCTTTTTTTCTATATAATTTAAGCTACAAGAAGACAAAAATATGCCACCTAGTCTTATTTTTTAGGGCATTTTTTCCCATTACGGTGTTAGTTCAGCCTTCCGCTCAAAGGTCTATTACATTTTCTGACTCACTCAGCTCCAGTTTTGTTTTTCCTACTTTGTGTTAAGGTCTCTAGGTGATGGGAAAAGAGTGGGTTTTAATGAATGGCAAAAGGGGAGATGTGCAACAGGTTGGTCTGGAGCTGCTGTAATGCCTATGGTCTGTAATTTACTGCAGTTTTAACATAATAATAACAATATTCTCTCTCATATTTATCATTTCCAATCACCAAATTAACTAATAACTTCAGAATTCAGTCATTAAATTTTTTTTTTTCCTTGCAAAGCAGTCAATATGTAATTTGTAAATCCTTCATCCCAACATGGCATCATTATTGTCATGGTAGAACGGGTGATTAAATGTGAGCTCACTTTGTTATAACGTGTGAGACTCTGTTATTACTTATTTACACAATGATTATATTGTAAGAGGCAGATTTGTCAAAGAATTATTAGTTGCACTGGTGAAATGTAATGATTTGCATCTCAAAGTGGGATTTTCTGTAAGAAATTTTTTTTGTTGTGCTTGCTTTTTAATGTATTTTTGTCTCTCTGCGCGGTCACACAAAGAGCAAGTGCAGATGGAGAGGAAAATAACACCATATGTGCTCTTGTCTGGAGTCAACATGAAGCAGCTGTCCATTCATCTGACTTTAGATCCACCTGGAAATATACCTCCTATCAGGAGCACTTCTCTGAGTCAAATGTGTGTTTCGAGTGTGTGTGACTGCCTTTTAGTGTTTGTTGGATTTGAAGACGTTAGGGGGGGCTTAACCCAGACCTCAGGGGATCCTTCCCTGGGTAAATATATATAGACATATATCTATATACAGATATACATGAACAAGCTCTATTTTGATGCTTTTTTATGTGCTCTGGCACCGTATTTGCCCTTAAAACCACTTTTAAGAAAAATATTAGTATTGAGTACAGAATATTTTAAATATGATATAATTAAAAATATATTGATTTGAGATGGAGAAATAGTTAAATGTATGTGGTGGAACATAACTAAGAATATTTAATCATGTACAAATATGAACGAATAGCAGATTATTAGATCTGAGGCTTTTTAATTATTTGGCCTATTGCTATTTATATATATATATATATATATATATATATATATATATATATACACACAGAGAGAGAGAGAGAGAGAGAGAGTATATATATATACATACATATATATATATATATATATATATATATATATATATATATATATATATATATATATATATATATATATATATATATATATATATATATATATATATATATATATAATATATATATAGTTAGATCCAGGGCTACCTATAACATTCGCAGCTGAAGCTGTAGACGCCCAGGCTTAATGACACCGCTGCCATGATGTTTGTGTACATTCAGGGTCTATTTTGCTTTGCTCATCGCCACCTGTGTGTCAGGTGTGCTGCGTGTCCTGAGTCTCTCATGAGCTGCTGCACTGTCATGTTGTGTAACTGCTCATTCCTGAAAGAGCTGCATGCATCTGTGCAACCTGGCTAATCCTGCAAGCTCTTAATCCTGCACACAGACACGTTCTGCTGTCAGTGCTGGCTGCATAAAAGCAGATTTCCCATTACAATCAATGTCACAAAATATTATTTTCAGTATCTAAGCAATAGGAAATACTTGCTATTCTCACAGCTTGTTTTTATGCTTATGAAGACCTTAAATATAGAGCTTAAAAATACTTATAAATTCATTTCCAACATTTATTTATAGGGAACTTTTGTTTCCACATTGTAACCAGTCTTATTAAATCACATAAAACTTTATAAGTCACACCTTTAGCTCTATAAATTGTTCCTTGTGGTTAATTCAGTGTCTGTCAAAATGCTCAGATTTGTTTTCATGCTGAAACATGTCACTTCTGTGGCAAAGCCAGTCTGCCCAGTTCTTCAAGGTTTAACTGTCAGAAGAGAGTCCTAGTATCAAACAGTTTGAGTACACTGAAAAAATCATGTTCACCAACAACATACAGTATATTTGAGGAAGTCTGCAGTATTCACACAGGTTTTTACCTCAGTGGTTCCACCTGGCACTCCTCAGGGTTTCAATGTTGACTCTGACGTGGCATCCAGTGACTCAACTGGCTGGTTTAAAAAAAAAAAAAAAAAAAAGATTATTAGTTTAGGTTTTGTAGATTTGACAATTCCAGTGTGACTCATAAATGGGTGCCCTGCCGCTCCCACTGGAGGTTTGTACCATCATTTTCCTTATCCAGTCAGGATCTGTGACTCAGCACTTTGGGCCTCACAGCAGAAAGCTGCGGCACCACAGTTGTTACAGACGCTCGGGCCAGACACTCCAGCAACAAAGAGGAAACGCAGATCCATCTTTTTTCCCTTTCAGTAGAGATTCTGATTGAAACTCAATGAGAACTAAGAGATCAGCCAACATTTCCCAAACTCAGCACATTATTTTACCGCCATCACTTTGATATTAAAGAGGCACTCAGGCAATTTTATGTTTTCATTCCTTTTTCTCATCGCAGAGAGCTCTGCTCAGCCTGTGAGAGGCCTGTCAATGTCATCAGGGTTATTTTGGCCTGGGCTAGGAGACTAGTTTTTTAGCAGAAAGCCTGCGTTAAAAACTGGGGACGTGGAGTTTGACTATGGCTATGAGGTGAAATGGCTCTTTTTATTCAGTCTTTCTCTTACAAGTGCCCCTACTTAATGCAAGTGCAATAAGAAATTGATGGAGGGAATCTTAGAGATTTTGTATACGTGTGCAGATAATCCTGGCTTAGATTCTGAATTATAGATATGCTCCGAATGTCTTATAAAGCTACTTAAAAAAATGCCAGGAATGATTTTGTGATGATTACTCTTCATTTCTGCCTCAATCCACACTTTTTTCTATTAACTTAACAAACTGAATTCTTTAGAATGACTTGTGACAAACTCCAGAGTATGAGTTTGAGCTTTTTGAGTTCAGTTTCGGTTTGTGGATTCAGAGAGCAGAAGGACTAGCTTAACAAGATAGTTCACCCATTCAAGAAACAGCATTTGATTCAAAACATGTGTTGCAGCTGCACTGCTTAGTTTTATTGTGTAGTATATTGTAGCTACTCGCAGTGGAGGAATTTATGCCTGGTATCCATGGTAACAAGTTAAATTCACCATCAGTGTAAAACAAAAGGGTTTGACTGTGACCTGAACTGACAGCAGCTGTTATTTTCAGTGTTATGGGAGTTGATAATCATTGAAACGATTGTATAACATCCGCTTTCTGTTTTTCTCATTTCCTCAGGTGATTACTGTGAGGTGAACGTCTGTCTTAATGGAGGAACATGTGTGACGGGGATAGGAGAGGATCCGTTCATCTGCATCTGCGCAGATGGCTTTGGTGGAGACACCTGCAACCTGACAGAGATAGGTGCGGAAATTTGGAACATTTTGGAGCATATCATGGTTAATCATTCACTTTAAACCAATCTCTTTCCTTCCTGCTTTCAGGACCCTGCAGTCCCAACCCCTGCAAGAACGATGGGACATGTGAGATCATCGCTCCGACCAGACGAGGAGACGTTTTCAACGAGTACATCTGCAAGTGCCAGCCGGGCTTTGAGGGGGTGCACTGCCAGATCAGTAAGTTCCTTCTGGGTTTGATTCATTAGCTGCTTCTCTTGCACTGTGCAGACCATAAATATATTCGAATTTTCCTCTCAGTTGAGTGCACATCTGTTTACCGTCTTGTCAGTTTCTCAGGAGATATCTTGCTTTTTATTTAGTGTTGACATGAAAGATTTATCATCAGGAATGTATGACCTAGATAAAAAAGCAGACTCACATGAAATCACACAACATAAAAACAGATTGATAAAAACATGACTATTTTGCTTTGTTTATAAAGTATATTGTGGTGGGACTAAAAAAGTTCTTGTAAGGCCAAAAGGAGAACTTGGAACTCTTTATTCCCACCGTAATATACTTTTTAACAAAGTAAAATAGTCACTACTTTTTTAACGTAGCTTTGCACACGTTTTTATTGATCTATGGAACTGCTGTATGATTTTATGTGAGTCTCACGAGTGTGAATGCTTTTTCTTTTTCTCATGTTGTTTTGAGCCCCTAACCAAAGGCAATTTTATGTTCCTATATGATAGACAATAAAGTATATTGAATCTTTGAACATCCAAACCAAAAAATAATAAAACTAATGGATTCTAGTCTGAGAAAAAAGCAAGCAAATGGGAGAACGTTAAGTCAAATTTTGTCCAACAAGCAGTGTTGGACAAAACTTGACAAATAGCAGCTCCACTTTCAGCAGATTTCTCTCTAAGTGTGAACACATGAGGTTTTTCCGTCCTGTCATGGCACCAGCAGAGAGAGAAAGAGATGTGTAGTCGGCTCAGCAGCTCCATGAAAGAGCCTCATTCAGCGGCTTCTGTGGTCATCCTGTTTGGCTAATTAGTGCAAGACCACTCCAAGTCTCTTAGCATGCAGACGCCCTGCACACAGATTCAACACTGCGTCTGTTTGTGCTTGAGCTCGAAGAATTTGATAATAGTGAATTCCATCATAGCAAAGACCCGAAAGACGGAGGATTATTTTCTTTCAGCGTGAATCTGATTATCATAAGCCTCTGAACTCTGACTGACACCCAGAATTTGGAACTGAAACAGCTGTAAGCTCTGTTTGTTTGGGCTCAGTACGTATATACTGTACACACAGGGATGAAACAGACAAACCCTCAGGACTTTAATTCATACTATTACCAAAGAGACATTTTTTTGTGAATCAATAGCTCTCCGTCTCACGGCCCACAGCCTGACCACCAATTGCAGTCTTCATGCTCTCTGGTCTTCTACACCCAAACATTTTCTTATTTTGATTCAGGCAGACGTCATCATAGGCCACACTGTTGTCGAGGTGTAGGAGTTACATTTAAGTACTGTACAAAAATAACCCAAAATACTTGTAATTTACTTGAGTATTTCCATTTATCGAGCTTTAAATGTCTACTCCACTCAGAGAGAAAAATTAAACCTTTTACTCAGACAGCTTTAGTTAACTTTCAGATTACAGTTTTTTATCCTCCTCCAGTCCAGTGAAAAACATGTATCTACAGATTTAGCTCATTTTGTTCCTTTTTGGGGTTTAGAAAATTCTCCTCCTTCTTAAGCTAAATAAACTAAACTAAGTAATTTAAAAACCTTTCCAGATCAGCTGGAAAACGCAGTCAGAAAGCTGAAAACAGGGCTGTTTTCACATTTTAGAGACATTTTCTCACAGGATGGCCACACTACAAACATGATTATATAGAGAATACAAAATATAAATAACATTATACATTCCTGTTGATTATATGGATAGTTTATTTTTTTTAAAGTGTTAGTTAGTGTGTTACATGTAGCAAATGTTGGTCGGCGCACTCCCCCATTCGGAGAAGCAAGCTGGATTCCTGCACTGAAGCTAAGCGATGTACTGCTGTGGATGGGGGGCAACAAAATGTATTTTAGTCACCAAAAAAGTCCCACCTAAAAAAATATATATTGAGAGTATTTTCAATGCTTTACTTTTCTGTCAGACAGCTTGTTCGGAAGAGGAAGCCAGATTGCTGAGCCTACATGTCAGACTCCAGCTTGCTTCTCCAAACTGGGTCATGTCAACTGGCATGTATGTAATACACTGTCTATGAATGAAGTACCCTATATAGACCCACTTCAAAAAACTGAACTATCCCTTTAAAACTACCCAACACAGTATAAAAGAGTTCAACAGTTAACATCTACCGCTTTAAAATGCAACATGCACATTATTGCAGCAGTAAAATGAATCAAAAAACATCATAAACACTGACAGAAAACATTTTCCTGCACAATGAGTATGTTTAGTTTTGATATTTGAAGTACACATACTTTTGCTTAAATAAAGTTTTGAATGCAGGAATTATACTTGCAGTGAAGTATTTTGTCAGTGTGGCATTAATGCTTTTGCATCAGTAAAGGATCTGAGTACGTCTTCCACTACTGTGTGCAGGAAATGCACACACTTAAATTCATAGTTAAAACTAATACAATGATAGTGGTTCAATTGTATTTCAGAGGTTAATAAGGCAAAGTGATTTTGTAAGAAATTAGTCTAAGATCAAATCAGTGAGGATATTTTCACGGCCTGTCCCTCGGTAGGTTCACCTGTTTTTCAGTGTTATTAGCTGCGTCGTGCCACTGTTGATACAGCCATACAGCCATTTGTTTCTAAGTTGTGACCAATCCTCTTAGTGTTAACGGGAACAAGAATTAAACCGACCCATGAGGCATTACGTCAAACTGTCATCTGCTTTAGTTCTGTACTTTAGTACAGTTAGTATGACTGCTGACATAAAACAAAAAATTACATTTAATGTATCACAGTGTTAAACTTAATCAAAGTTTGGCTCATAATCATCAGATTCATACTTTGTATTCTGTATCAAAAGTTATTCAGGTGATTGTTGTCTGTACAATATGACCAGCAGGCCTTTAAATAATACAGAAGCACCAGAATGTAAAAGTCTATAGACTAAAAACACAGAAGTGAAGGTTTATGATAAATACTCAGATATTCATTAGAGGATAAATTCAGTGTATTTGTGGCATTCAGTGCAGGATAAAGCTGACTGATGTTTTACAGGCGGTATTTTACCTTATGATCATATAAAAACAGGGTACTGCCTGATGTGATGACAGGTAGGAGCTGAAGTCAGATCTTTGTCAACAGCTTTCTCATTTTTTAAATTACAGACTAAATGTATTTTAATCTGGACCTCCTCTCATTTAAAAATAATTATGCAGTTGGTCCCTCAGGGCTTTTTTTCAAGGCAGCTAAACTTGAGATATAATAGATCTCCTGTTTATTATAGAAAACAATTTAATGCAAGAAAATGAAGCACATTGGATCATCTTTCTGTATCAGACAACTACAGATATTTTTGTGACAGACAGACACAGAGAGTAGCTTTACATACACACACACAAAACACACACACACACACAAACATGGATAAATTCAGACAGACAGATAGACATACATTAATCCACCCAGTTCACTGTGATTCACTGTGATTTCACTGTTTTTTTAAGCTTTGAGTTCAAGTGTATCCACTTGGACCAAACAGCAGAAAGTGGAGCTGCTCTCAGTCCTAATCGTGCTGCAGTGCATTTGTTCGGTGTAGGGAAAAATCGTAACCATACATTACAGTCAAAACCAAAAAGTTTTCTGACAAAACTACTGTTTTTGACCAGACCATAATGTATATATGGATCACTAATACAGGCCGCTCCAGTCACTCAGCAGTGCTGGTTTTTCTCTCTTACCAGTTACCTGCAGTCACCCGTGTCCTCAAAAAACCCCAGCGAGGCTATTTTTAGAAAACGGTGATGTCAGTGAGGTCTGTTGTGTTTTTTGGCCTAATATCTGAATAGTGTTGGAATTTGGAAAGGAAGAGTGCAATAAGGCTTCAGCTCACACCTTTTTTGGCCAGCATGACCCTGTTTTGTTGTGTTACTGCTCAAAAAATAAAGACTTGTTATTGTCTATTTATCATATTTTTTGTGTGTGTATTTTGAGTTGTCTAAGTTGACCAAACTAAATTAAATTATGCTTATTATCATTTCTCTACCCATTTAATTTAGCATCCACCTGTGAAAATATTTAAGCCTTTATCAGATGGATTAATGATATCATCATGCACATTTAACACTGAGCAAAACATGCTGTACAAGTGTGCCATCTAGTGGAGAAGGGCGAGCATTTTGTGTGTTGTGTTGAGAGACCACAGATTTGCTCTGTTACCATGGCTACTGTGGAGAAAGGGAATTGCAGGATTTTACGCAGGAAGAGAAAAAGCTGGGAAACCTCACATATTGTCTAATTTCAATCACTGACTGGAATACAAAATGTATTTTAAGGAGCCCAGTTTGTACATTTGTCCTTTGTGGATATCAGAGCTCTTATTACTCAGAGCCACAATGCAGACAGTTAGTTTTTGGGCAAACTGTTATGTTTTTTTAATTCTAATCTTCATTTAACAGATTGGTCCCATTGAGACTGAGAATCTCTTTCTCAAGGGAGATCTGACCAAGACAGTCAGCAGTGAAAACACAAAGTTGCAGACAGAGACACAAAGGGAGACAAAATACAATTCACAAGCACTAAAATTTGCATTGAAAAACATTGCATTAAAACTATCTATGAGTCAAAAGAGAACTTTCCGGGAGTCAGTTGTACAACCAGGCAGGCTAAAAATGTTGACATCCTATAGAATCTGTTTTGAAGTCTTTCAATTTTAGATTTAAAAACTTTTAAAGACACCAGCTCCTTGAGTTTCAAATGTGGTAGTGTGGGGGCAGACTGAGAATTGCCTCATGTATAAAGGTGTACCAATGTGAGAGCCTCTCCGCATGTACAACTCACAATGGTAAGTCTGATAGTGGCACAACATGGGCATAACCTCCTAAAATCTCCTGTGTCTGTTCCCATTCATCAAGTCATGGCCGCCATGACTTTTCACCTCTAACCTGCTGTGACCTTTAAACTGGCTGCCAAGAGTGCCTCGTCTCTGTGGTGTCGCTCTCAGGGGCGTTTCTGTCATCATGTTCAATTTAAGTGAAACTACTTGTCAAAAACTGTGTGTTGGAGACACAGTGAGGCTTTTGTGGTCCTCCACCTGCCTTCGCCTCCCTGTGGGCAGGTGTGCACCACATCTCTAACAATCAGCTTTTTTGTGATTCCTAATAAAGTTGGTTTGAGGAGTTTAAAGTAATACTTTATTTGTCTTTTTCAGATGTGAATGACTGTGCCAACCAGCCCTGTAAGAATGGAGGGATGTGCCGAGATCTGGATGGAGACTACACCTGCCAGTGCCCCTCACCGTATGTTGGAAAGCAGTGCCAGCTACGTACGTTTACCAATTATCATGTCATTTCATGTCACACACTTGTCTCAGAAACAGAACCAAAACAAGGAACTGACCTGATAATAAAATAATTTTAAATATGTCATTCTGTTAATTAAAAACATAATTCTCTGGACATTTTTTCCTGGCATTTTTAAAAATAGTTGTCTTAATCTACTTATTTCTTGCAATATGTGAGACATTTCATGACAAGTTGCTCAGTGCTTTTTTTCCATGTTTTTGAAAGAAGTCAAACTGTCATGTAAAAGGTGTCTGAACGCAGCACAATAAAAATGTTGTCGATCCAGGTTTCAAACAGTTAAACTGAAAGTGAAAACACATTGAGAGACTCAAAAATAAAGTGGTAAATGTAATTACCTGCTTCCGCACTTGATAATAACTGGATATCTGTTTGTCCCAGGTTGCATATCTCTGCTGGGGATGGAGGGAGGAGCGATCGTGGAGTCCCAGATTTCAGCTTCATCTGTGCACTACGGCATCCTGGGTCTTCAGCGCTGGGGCCCGGAGTTGGCTCGACTCAACAACCAAGGTATCGTCAACGCCTGGACGTCAGCAGCTCATGACAGGAATCCCTGGATCGAGGTGAGAGGAGTGAATGCTTTAAATTCACGAGGGTTAATACATGAGAGCTGTGAAGCTGACTAACATTTGTTATCTCATTAACAGATTAACATGCAGAAAAAGATGCGTCTGACGGGCATCATCACTCAAGGCGCCAGTCGCATGGGCACATCTGAGTACATCAAGGCCTTCAAGGTGGCGAGCAGCCTCGATGGACACGCTTATGTCACTTACAGAGCAGATGGACAACGGAGAGATATGGTTAGTGGGTTTAAAGGAATAGTGTGTCAAATTTAGGGTCACCTAGCGGGGAGGATTGCAGATTACAGCCAGCTAAAACTTGTCCAGATTAGAATTCCTTCAATGTTTATTGCTCAGGAGGATTTTTTTCTGGTAGCCAAATTATCTGCAGAGGTCTCTTCCTCTCCAAAACCAGCTGACCCAGTGATTAACACAGGTCAAACACTGAATAAAGCAGGATCATGTAACAAATCTATTATTCTCTGATGCTGTTTGGCATGTTGGAGATGGGCCATTAGCCTAACATCTGGTAACGAGTGCTCTTCTTTTCTCTCTGATAACTTAAGATCCAGACACGTAGGAGGTTTTTACCAGAAAACAAATTATCTGCTGAGGTCTCTTCTTCTCAAAAACAAATGGACGTGGTTATTAAAGCAGTTTGTCATCACAAATCGGTGTTCTTCCAATGCTGTTTGGACCGCAACCCCAGCACCTGCTAATGTGTGCTTACCATTTACTCCCTGATAACATCAAATCAAACCATTCAGAAGTTTTAACCAGTTATCAGAGGTCTCCTTCTTCCAAAAACAAACAGACCCTGTGATTTAAACCGCTAAAAACACTTAATAAATAAGTTTCATGTTGAAAAATTAGTGCTTTTCTGACACTGCTCGTTGCTGAGGGCCTGCTAACTAAAAAGGTTGACACAGAACGCAAATGGACCCATTTAGAGACAGTGACTGGTTTGTCTATTCTGGGCTTCAGTAGAAACATCGAGGTGAAACATGGCAGATGCAGTGGACGAGGACCCGCTCTGTGTGTAGATATAAACAGCTAATTCTTAAGTAATTAACTCACTAAACACACACACTCATTATATTTCATTTCTGCCAATAAAGCCCCCTAAATTCTACAGACTGGGCCTTTAAATATAGGATGCTTAAATCGTTTAATGCCCATCGAATCAGAACAGAGATGTTTTTTTCTCTACATAATTTACCTAATTTCTTGTGTCTGTGTTCTGCAGGTTTTCGTTGGCAACACTGATAACGACGGCACAAAAACCAACCTTTTTGACCCTCCCATCGTGGCCCAGTACATCCGCATCATCCCTGTGGTTTGTCGCAGGGCCTGCACGCTGCGCATGGAGCTGGTGGGCTGTGAACTTAATGGTAAACGCACAGAAAAAACATTAAATTTAACTTGGCATATAATGACGACGGATAGAAAAACATATTTGATATGAATGAAAAAGGAGAGATGAACTACAGTAAGTTCAAGAGTCAAGGCAAGTAATAACCTCAGTGAACTTTTGAGAAAAAAAAGGATAAATTCCTGAAAAGTGAGGAAAGATTTTTGTTTAGCTTCTCCTCTGTCTCTTGTTTTACTGTGTTTATGTCTCCTTGCTGTGGTTCCTGAGTTTATTTAAATCACACATCATGGCCTCCATTCAGCCATGGTTGGATAGAAAACGCATAATATAAACAGCATTTTGTGGGTAAGCCTCAAAATGTAACAATAAAAGCAGCAATTCCTGGCACAAATGCAAAGACAGCAACACATTTTGTGGGTTTGTCTTCTGTGAACACAACAGCTAAAACATTTGCACAGAAACATGTTCACACACTGCACATTTAGTTTTATACGCTTTATTGCATGCATTCTTCTCCTCTGTGGGCCTCGCTCTGTTGCTTCCTCTCAGTCATTCTTGGGTGTAAAAATCATTTTCTAAATATTTCTAATTATCTTCAAATAGATGAAGGGTGAAGTTAATTCCCTTGGGTGTATTCTTTCTTTCTTCTTTCTCTTTCTGTCGCTTTGGTTTCCCCTCCCTCCGTCCTTCCGTCTGCTTTCGATTCACAGTTTATTCAAACACGGCAGGTTGCTCAGAGCCTCTGGGGATGAAGTCTCGCCTCATCTCAGATGGGCAGCTCTCAGCCTCCAGCTCTTTCCGCACGTGGGGCATCGATACCTTCACGTGGCACCCTCAGTTCGCGCGACTGGACAAGCAGGGAAAGACAAACGCCTGGTCTCCTGCACACAACAACCGCTCAGAGTGGATCCAGGTGAGGGGGAAACTCAGCTGAACCTCAGTGGTTAAAATTTGCATCGCAACCTGCAGGTGTATAACAGTATAACTGTTTTTTGCTCCCTCACCAGGTTGATCTGGAGAAGACCAAGCGCCTCACAGGCATCATCACTCAGGGAGCCAAGGACTTCGGGGTGGTGCAGTTTGTATCGCTGTTTAAAGTTGCCTACAGTAATGATGGAGAGTCCTGGAGTACGGTGAAGGAGGAGAATACCAACAATGATAAGGTCAGACTCATGTGAAGCTCTAAAATTAATTTTCCTAATACAGTACACTGTATATGTCTGAGTGTTACAGCTGTATGTGTTTCTGTGCTGCTGTCCCTCTTAACTCTCTCCCTTACCTCTGTCCAGATGTGCTGCATTCGCTTTTAAGTTGCATTGTTTGGCGAGGTGCAAGGCTGGAAGTCGCCACACCAGAAGCCTCTGTTCTGGCACGGGAGCTCTGAAGCAGCTGCAACTCGCAAAGCAATGCATCTTTTCAGGCAATACAGCACACCTGGGCAGAGCTAAGGGAGAAGGAACAACAGCACAGAAACATACACAGCTGTAACACACTGAGTTAATGAGTCTCTGTTAAATGCAGAGCCTTTAAAAGGGCTTGTATAGTGCTGAATAATTTACGTTGTGTTTATGACTTAAAAACAGGTGAAAAAAGTTTTGCCAGGATGATCTTTCTAATGTCCTTTTTTCATCTGTTAAAGCAGGTGGAAATATACAGAGCTCCCGAAAGGAAAAATATTAGATGTTGTAAAAAGAAATTGGGTGAAAGAAATATGATGAACAACAATATTTGTTTAAAAAATGATGTTGGAAAAAATGTGATGGTAGGAAAAAAAGATTCAATGTTGGTAAAAAAAAACATGGTAAGGGTAGGGTAGGGGCCCTGTAGAAAAAGGTTTTGGCAGGTGAATTTGTTTTTGTATCAGGGTTTTATTCTGTATTTGTTATTGTAATACTACCTTTGGTGACAAGAGGCATATGTGCACCACCAGCTCATGCTCTAAATAAGACAAAAAAATCTAAATTTTTCTTCCTGTTGAGGTTTAGAGTGCGTGGAGAAATTAAAACTCAACAGGAAGAAAAAGAAAAATGAATGTGTTAGTAAATTATGTAACATTACTGACTGACTAGGAATGTATTTTAATCGGCATTAATCTGAGTCATCTGAGTTGTAGTTGACACCTTAAAGTAATAAAAATACATACAAAAACTTTTAACAAAAATACAAAAACTCTACATTATGAGTAAGACACAATAGATTCAGTTCATACCTTGTTGTCCACTCGACTGGAGCTAAACTCCCTTAAAATCTCCCCGTTCGTCTTTTTTACTTATATTTTCTCCATGTTTGTTTGTATTCGTCTGAACGTGTTTTCCTTCCGGTCAATTTCCGTCTTTTTCCCGCCTGCTCGTCAAAATAAAACTACTTCCGTGTTTACAGGAAATAAATAAACAAAAGCAACAAAAAAAAACAACTGTAAAAATGAAAATTTAACACTTTGGCTTTCCGTCATATTCAGAATTCAGAAGGGGTATTCAGAAAGGGTGGTGGTGCACTTCACTGTCTTGTGGCTGAAATAAGTAAAAATAAAGTTTATTTGCATAGCACTCAACCAAAACCAAGGTTACAAAGTGCTTTACACATAAGGACACTCCAATAAAACACACAGCAAATGTTTTACAACCAGACAAGCCTAAGAGGAAAAGGGAATAAACTTGAAAGACGAATGGATAATTAAAAAGCGGAAATAAAACACAGAGGTAAAATGAAAAACTACCAGTGAATTTAAAACAAATATAGAGCCGTTCACGACTTAAGTGTAATGTGAGGTGTAAGGTACAGTGTAATGCACCGGTTAAGAATAAGAAAAAAAAATATTAAAAAGAAGATACTGATGTAGCAACAAAAAAAATAAATACTCTGACAAAAACATCTTTATACCTGTCAAATCTTGACCTTTTTTCACTTGTTCTAAAGTCATAAAAACAGGAGAGAATACAATGTATATCAGACTTATAAAATAAATCACCAATAGTACTAGCTCACTTGAATCTAAGGGTTTTTATTATATTCATTTGTGTGTTTTTCCACAAACTCTATTCTCCAGAAGGAAGTACACAAAGCCTACATTTTTTTTTAGTTTCCCCGTCTGTTCTCACTTTCCGTTCAAGATGAGACATATTTTACGTCTCTTTCTAAAGGGCCCATTTTCCTCATCATGTCCTCTTTCTCTGAGAGAACAAGGACTCGTCTGGCTGGACCCAGATGATCCAATAAAACAGTTTAACAAGCTTTGATGTTTTTACTGTCTCATGACATAATGATGCTGTCCCACGGCTTTTATGTCAATGCTCTGAGTGTCGGGGTGGAGCTGTGACGATCTGGGTCGTAAGGTTGCCAGAAGTCAAACAAACGCCTGGTGACAACTGTCAATAAGACATTTGGTGGCTGTATTCACCAAATGTCTGTATCACCTGTTTCTTCTCACAACAGAATTGTCTCTCAGGAAAATTGAACATACTTTATATACAGCAACTTCTGCTCAATTAGTTAATGCAACCTTATCATTTAATTGCAGCTTTTTCAAGGAAACATCGACAACAACACCCACAAGAAGAATCTATTCGAGCCTCCCTTCTATGCCAGATACGTTCGAGTCGTCCCCTGGGAGTGGCATGAGCGCATCACTCTACGCATGGAGCTGCTGGGCTGCGATGACTAGAAATTTATCATTCATCTAACAGTGCTCCATCCTCCTCCGGTCGCTCCAACACCTGAAACCGCAGCCAAGGAACTGATTTCCAACAGAATAATCTGCTCTGTACTATAGGGGTCGACCGATATTGGTTTTTCAGGGCTGATAGGATTCCGATTATTAGTACTTAATGAGACAAATAACATGTATCTGGAACCAATATGCATTTATGATAAAAATGAAAATATTTTTGTTGAAATTTTAAATTTGGAATATAACAAACTCCAACACAAAACTTTGTTTAAATGCCTTTAGCAAATGTTTAATCAATACTGAAACTTTCAATGTCATTTACAGCAAGTTCCCAGCAACTTTTTATATAAAGTCAGTGAAAATTTGACTTGAAAATTAACAAAAATATCTCCCTGAGGTTTTATAAAGTAAAAAATTCCTCGCATGCTGACACTTTCTTCGCATGTATTGCAGAATGTCTTGCCTGGCATTGGTTTAGTTGTAATACACACTTTTCCATGCTTTTTTTCTCAATGCTTATACACATTACATGAACAAACAGGAGCAGAAAGAAGAACATCTTATAATACCTGCACCTTTCCTACTAATAACAAAAGCCGCAGTAAAAATACGAACAAATAGCCAACATTTCTATATCTACCATTCTTTTTTGCAAATTGTATTAAGTTTAGCAATAACAACAGAAACAATCAGTTACAGTCCTCTTAACATCACTGTTACTCAAAAAGTTCATCATAAAATAAAAATAAAATAAAAAACACTGTTACAGATAATCGCCATAATGCCAAATATCGCCCCTGATAATCACCCAGGCCGATAATCGGTCCACCCCTATTCGCTACTCCCATTTGTTCCTCTGGATAAAGATCCTGTTGGCTGCTTGGACTGTAACACTTGTAGCACTTTCAGACTTTTTTTTTTAATGTTTATGTTAATAACATTGTTTGTTATTGCACACACAGAATCTTCTATGAAGTATCCATGATTTAATTTTAACAGATTTGGATAGATTTGCATAGATTTATTTTTAGTTCATATTATTTGCTCCTTCTAAGAGTTAAAATTTGAGTCTGGAGACTTGATGATATAGTGCTCAGAGCCTCCTCCAGTTGTACTCAACTTAACTGCTAGTTTTAAACATTTTGGTCCCCCCTTTGCAGTCCCACACCAGTTCACAGCCCTGCTATTTTGTGTCGTTTTAACAGTCTGCAGAGAAGAAATGACCCAACACCCAACTGTTTATCAAGCACAGACTAGCATTATGACAAAGGGCCTGTGCAATTTTCAGCATATTTCAGCCTTTTCAACCATCCTTAAAAGAGATAACATGTCCAAGAGCTGCAAACTGAATGGCTTTTTTCCATAAAGTTTTTCATGTGACATCAAATTTTAGCGGCATCTTCCACTTTATTCTTACAATTAATTTCATTGTAAAATAATCATTTTTACAGCAAATGTGAAATGTGCAGAAAGATGTGTAGAAAATAAACGTTTTGCATTCTTTTTTATTTGTTGTTATGCATTGTTGGTCTTAAAACTGAGACCATTTATTAAATGTTTAAAAAAATCTATCTTTGTGTGTGTGTGTTTTTCAGTCAAGGGATGCAAAACATGTCTTTGTCCCGCTTTAGTATGAGCTGATATACTGACCATAACAGCTGTATGTGACCAACTCACCATAACAGTTTATATCCCACTGCAGTCTTCTCTGACTGTACGATGTACTTCTCTTTTGTGGCTGTTCTGCATGAACTGACCATGTACAGTAGACACAAAGGGAGCTGCATGGAGGAGAGGGAAATGGTCATGTTTGGAGGCATCTCTGCATTGCTCAGATGCTGATATAATCCAAAATGTCTTTTTTGAGACATATCACTACACCAACTATCAAGAAACAAGGTATAGTAGGACTCTAGGTTTAGTAGGTATAGTAGGATTTAAAGCATTCAGATAAAAGAGAATTAAACTCAAAGGTTTCCAAGAAGACCCTGCTGTCAGTCACACTCTGTGTTCTTGCACAAAGCACAAACTGTCCCAACCACATAACATGAGATGACTTGCTGAGGCGTTCAGCCTGCTGTTCACAAGAGTAATTACACCTTGTTGGGTACTCATCTCCCCTCTGCGCTCACAGTCCTGGTATGTCCGGCCCCTGGCAACAGCTTTCATCTCTATAACATGAACGCAATGGATGGAAATTTCTGACACATCTGTCCTCACTACGTTGGCTGTATGTGGACGTGTAATTCACACGTTTTCTGGAGCTTAGCAGAGTTTCCTATAAAAGGTCACAGTGCGTAAAGAAAACACATCTACCAGATGGAGTGATGGAGTAGTATATAGGGACCCTCTGCAACAAACATCTGCTGAAAGAGAGTTTAGGAGGAATGCAAAGGAGTTTGGCCCCAAAACATTCTTTCACAAACAGTTGAAAAACACGATACTGTTTGTTATGGTTGTCCTACTACTACACACACACACACACACACACACACACACACATATATATATATATATATTCAAGCTGTTTAAACCTTTTAAACTTGAGAAAATTAGTTTCATTTCTTTCAAAAAACATGGGGGGGGGGGGTGATTTTTTTAAAGGAATACATAAAAAATGCAGAAGTTTTTAGATATTATATTATTATACAGACACACACACACACATATAAACATATACAAACTTTTTGTGTGGTGTGTGTGTGTGGGGGGGGGGGGGGGGGGGGGGTATTTTATACGTTTTTCTTTTGTTATTTTCAGCAAATTTTTTCGTAACTTTTATACTAATTTCTTGCCAATTTTGGACCATGTCTTGACATGTCTATTGATCCCATTTTGGCACCACCATCCTTCCATTCATTCAACGCAGGTGTGTTTCCAGTCAGCAGCCTGGTAGAATCAGAGCAGCACTGCAGCTCTGCAGCTCTACAGAAAAGTCTGGATAAACTTTATCATCATAGCCTCACCTTCATCCACAAAGATTAAGGGAGACTAAACTTGCTGGTTTATGCTCTTTGGCCAGAGACCAGCGCGTCAAAGCTTCTGGAGACACTTTTCTGGAGTCACAGCTGAAAACTTTCTGACTTCTGCTCCGCAGCATCAAATATTACGCCTCGAAGCAAGCGAATATCGGAGTGAGCTACGGTAAGTGAGAAAAAATGATAACAATCCGTAGGGCTAATCTTTATTAAACGAATCACATCATTAGTCAAATGTGCTTCTGAAATTCACTTTAAAATCGATCTTTTTTATGTGCACACTTTGTTTTCACCTGGCATCCGAGTGTGTTAGATATTTCCAAATTGAGTCAAAAATTGTCATAGGTATTGCATCAAGTAAATGTGGCTGAATGTATAAAGATTCATATTATGCCCTTTGCTGAAATAGGCCTACTAGTACCCGATCTGCAAAGGCTGGCTCAGTTACTTGCAGGATTGGAATGTAACGAAGTTTACATTTACTCAAGTGGTTACTCAAGTACAAATTTGAGGTACTTGTACTTACTTCTTCCACTGTTAGTTATTTGAAGTTTTGTGGTGCCTCAGAAACATTAATCTTACCGATTTATAAAAAGCATTAAAGTTGCCCAAGTGGCAAAATCTTATTTTCATGAAGCGACAGAGTGCAATAAGATGGTGTCATGCTGACATCTACTGGCGATGTGCTGCCACCACAGCCAGAAATTGAAAAAAAATAAATAAAATGTATATAATATAATATATATTATTATATTATACTGTAACTCAATTGTTTTTTATTATATTAAATTGACTACTTATTTTTTTCTACCATATGTTTTAAAATGATTTTGTCTCTAGATTCAATATTATTTGTATTTATTTATTTTTTATATTTATTTTGTTTATTTTTATCAAGTTAATTTTCTTTTTAGATCTCTATTATATAACATTGGTTATTTGTTTTATTTACAATGTATTTCATTCACAAATTTTACTAGAGCCATTTTATTTGTTTCTATTTATTTTTGTTTATCTATTTTATATGTTTTATTGTATAAAGTTACTTTAATATTAAGATTTCTATTATATTACATTGATTAAGGATCAGGGTTTGTCCTCTTCACAGCTAGGATGATGATGAGTTTTCTGAAAACTCTGCTGTTTTTTGGACCCGCATGTTTAACCCTGACTGCCCCTGCAAGTCACAACAACTTCTTCTACCATGACTTCCTTAAAGGAAATGCCAACAAAGAAAGTACGCACATGATCAATAAAATATATTTCAGATCAAAGCCAGGTGTATTTGATCTGGTTTCAGTTCCCAAGATGTTATGTCTATATCCCTGCAGTTCATTTCAGCGGCGTGAAGCTGCATGTGGACTCTGCTCAGCCCTCGGTGTCTGCAGTTGGAGGGGGGAATACCACCATACCGTGCAGGTTTTGGTATGAGCCTGAGTTGGGCTCGCAGAGGAAGGTTCGGGTCAAGTGGTCCTGGTTGCCTGCTGCTGGAGGACATGAGACAGACGTACTGGTGGCCATCGGCTCGCACTGTCGAAGTTTTGGAGACTTCAGGTTGTTGACAGGATAAATGTTTCATTTATGATTTTGTATTCTCTATCATTAGTGTCTGTATGAGCATGTTTGTCTTTTATTGACTGATAAGACGTGTGTTGTTGTTGTTGTTGTTGTTGTTGTTGGTTGTTGTTGTTGGTTGTTGTTGTTGTTGTTGGTCAGGGGTCGTGTGCAGCTCAGACAGGATTTCCCAGAAGATGCTGCACTTGTGATGATGACCCTCCAGCTGAATGATACAGGCCGTTACCGCTGCGAGGTGGTGGACGGACTGGAGGACGGGAGCACTTCAGTTTATCTGGAGTTGTCAGGTACAATATGTCCCCCTATACTGATACCATGACTTCTTTTCTCCATGCATGATTTGGCCTACAGGGCACAGACTCAGGGGCCCAAAGTATGAGGGGCCTGCCACTGGCCTCCACCTGTAAAATGTCTCTCAGACTAACACATATGCACCCAATAGAGCCTCAAAATGACCAGAAAGAAAACAAAAAAAAGATTTAAATTTCCCCCAAATGATGAAAAAAAATACCTCAAAGAAATGCAAAATGACAAAAATAACTAAATACACAAAATGTGTCTCTGTTTTTTTGTGTCTCTGTGGGTTAATTGTGTCTTTGTTGTATTTTTGTGTCATTTTGTGTTTTATTGGGATAATTGTGTCTCTTTTAAGATAATATTGTGTCTTTCTTGGCCTTTTTTTGTCTCTCTGTGTACATCTTGCGTCTCCTAGTTGTTTTGTGTGTCTTTTTTGAGTCTTTTGGGGTAATTTTGTGTCTCTGGGAGATAATTTTGTGTATTTTTGGTTGTTTTGTGTCTCTTTGGGGTCATTTTTGTCTTATTGAGGTCATCTTGTGTGTCTTAGAGGTAAAGTTATGTCTGGAAGGTAATTTGAGTCTTTTTGTGATTGTTTTATGTCTCTCCAATGTATTTTATGTATTTTTGGTTGTTTTGTTGTTTTTTTTTAGGCCATTTTCTGTCTTTTGGGAGTTATTTTGTGTCTCTTCTTGGTAATTTTGTGTCTGTAGGAGGTAATCATGTGTATTCTTTCATGTCTCTTATTAGTCTTTTTGAGTCTCCTTGTGGTTGTTTTATTCCTCTTTGTAGTTATGTAAAATAATCCATCCACACTGATATATTCTATTCTCCTCTAACATAGACATGTAATCATGTCTGGTAATATCAGAAGCCTCGTTATCACTGGTAGTGTGAGTAATAATAGCGGAAGCAGTAGCAAAGAGTACTGGAGTTTAAAATCTTATGAAAAGTGGTGGATCTTTTAGTTGTAGTTGAATGTAATTAATTGTACGGCCTTTTTCAGCAGACTTTTTGACAAAAGCACAGGTGCTAATAATAACATTAACAATGTCCCTGTTGTGTTAAGCGTCCCAGTGAGTAACTTTTGAAGCTAACATACTTTTTGTATCAATGACTAATTAATTCTTCCATCCAGGTGTGGTGTTTCCCTACCAGCACGCTCGTGGTCATTACCAGTTCAGCTTCAGGGGAGCCCAGCAGGCCTGCAAGGAGCAGGACGCCACGCTGGCCACCTTCACACAGCTCTTCCAGTCCTGGAAGGAGGGCCTGAACTGGTGCAATGCAGGCTGGCTGGCAGACGGGACGGTCCAGTACCCCATCACACGGCCCAGAGTGCCATGCGGGGGGCACGGCCTTGTGCCAGGGGTCCGGAGCTACGGCAGACGGCACCTGCAGCTTCATCGCTACGATGTTTTCTGCTTCTCCTCTTCACTAAGAGGTGAGGGCGTGAGACTAACCATGTCACACGTTCAAAAGACCGTCTTCACAGCAGAGGTCAGTTTGTCACAGCAGGGGGAGCACAGGTGTTACAGATAACATTAACGATGGCTGTTTAAGTGACTCAGTAAAAGCTGGCAGTGTGTCAGCGAGCCAGCGTGCATGCTACCAGGATCTAAAACAGCTAAATGGAATTCAGCAGCTGTTAATGTCATTATTTCCACCTGTGCTTTTCCTACTGTGACGTGTCCAAGCGTCCTCTGTGAGAAGGGACTCTGTGTTCTCATCTCACTGCTGTGAAACTGTCTTTGCCCAAAAGAGCTTTTTTCAGCTTTATGTCTTCATGCTGTAAATAGTGTACAGCTGTAACTGCTAACAACATCTGTTTTTCACCTCTGCTTTAAGTTATTTATTGCCTTTTTTTTTTTTTGCCTGTTCATTTTTAATTTATATTTGCTGACATTATCTTATTTATATGTAATATCTGTAATAATTGAAAACCCCATTAAAGATATAGTTTAAAAAATAATCACAGAAATTCTAACTGGGAGAAGTTTCAGCTGGTAGCAATCTGTAATCCTCACCTCTAGAGACCATTAAAATCCCCCTTAATCTCACACGCTGGGCCTTTGAAATTACAATTTGAACCTTTAAAGCTCTTCTGCAGAAGATTCATTTTGCTGTATATATCAAAATTTGTTCCTGTTTTCATCCTTGTTTTCATTTCCGATTTACCACCTAAATAAGCGAGCATTTCAATAAATCTAAAAAGAAAATTGATGACAGGATATTAGGATAAAGAATGAATAGCATAATTCTACATTTTTTTTGCTTGAATATTATATCTTTATGTGCTTGACAGATAGTTCCACGGTTAAAAGTAAGTTAGCATTATATTATTATATTATTATAATTATATTTTAGGATATTTGAGTAATTTTAAATGCTCTCCAAGTTTTAGACTAGAGACAAGTTGAAGGATGAAATTTTACAGTTGCTAACTTGTATGTTTTTTAATGTCTGGGCCCCTATTTACAAGCTTTGAATAGCTTATCAGGTTGTCCCATTTCAAATGTCTAATTTTACTTAAATCATGTGTGTATCTGATCAATCTGTGAATAAACAATAAACAAACAACATAAAAAATTTAGAAGAAACTCTGGAGCATAACCTAATATTACCTGTGGAAGGTTTTCTAAATGCATTTTTGCCTTAAAGGTAAAGTCTACTATCTTCAGCCCTCTCATAAGATGACCCTGACTGAGGCTCAGCGGGCGTGTCAGGAGGACGGAGCTGAGGTCGCCAAAGTTGGACAGCTCTACGCTGCCTGGAAACTCACGGGGCTGGACCGCTGTGACGCCGGCTGGCTGGCTGATGGAAGCGTTCGGTATCCCATCACCAGGCCACGAAGAAACTGTGGTCCCCCTGAGCCAGGGGTGCGCAGCTTTGGCTTCCCACCTCCTCAGCACAAGTATGGAGTCTACTGCTACAAGTCAGGCGGTAAATGAGGGTCTATTCCTGTTTTGTACCAGGTCAAAAATATCAACGTTGGCACAGATTTCTTGAAAATATATTTCCCTATTTCGACCTACCTGCTTCATTAATGCCGTAAATTCTGGAAACTCAGAGTAGCGGGAAAAATGAGACGTTTAATAGAAGTACATCTCTCTGTCTTAGTGTCAGAAGTGAAGGATTTTTACATAACATGTCAACTATTCCCTTTAATACAATACATTTTCACTTATATCTATTTTGTTTACAACTAATCTAAAGCATAACAAGTGTTTTCATACAGCTAAACACAGAATCTGTGAAATGCAGCTGTTAGCAGCACAGTGAACCAGATATTCATCCAGGGTAGATTGTTGTACCCGAGTCCAGTCCAACCTTCTTGTTAGGTCAAACTTAAAGAAACTTAAAACATGCAAAAATTTAAAAAAATCAGCAGCCCATTTCACAAAGGCAATTTGAAAGCTCTACTTTTGGGAAAATTTCAAAATTGTAGACTCAACATCTCATAAATGATTGTCACTGGCAGACTACAGATAAATTTTCAAGTGTGATGTTTGCTTTTATTGCTAAAATATTATTACTACAAGGTCACCTGAGATGCTTCACTGCCTTCTGGGGCCCATTTTACCACATTTGCAACATGACATAATTTCCTCCCACATATATATATATATATATATATATATATATATATGTGGGAGGAAATTATGTCATGTTGCAAATGTGGTAAAATGGGCCCCAGAAGGCAGTGAAGCATCTCAGGTGACCTTGTAGACTCAATGCTTCAGAGCTTGTAAACAGTGTTTCACCTCCACTGAAGATGCAGAGGGCTTCAACAAAGATGCTGTCAAAAATATTTAACGATTTGTCCG
Organism: Plectropomus leopardus; assembly: GCF_008729295.1. NCBI lineage: Eukaryota > Metazoa > Chordata > Actinopteri > Perciformes > Serranidae > Plectropomus > Plectropomus leopardus. Next base: position 9,853,302 of record NC_056463.1, read on the forward strand.
TTAAAAAAAAACAAAACAAAAAGACAAATTAAAGCCAAGATATTTAAACTCTGATTCTTTCAATAAAACATGTAACAGACAGTAGCCGTGTGAGTGTGCACAATCTTTCCTACTCAAACTCGGCTTCGAAGAGGAGCCTCTCGATTTTCATCCTGACCTCGACCTTTTTCTGAGGGGTCAGCTTTTTGAACAGCTTCACGAGGCCCATGAAGTAGAACTCATCGCAGTCTTGTGGTTTTTCAATGTTTGTCTGTGCAGTTTGGTCACATTTAGAAGAGTTCGGCTCCGTCACAAACTTGCTTCTCCGGGCACTCGCTCCTTGGTCGTCTGAATCCATGATGATGGTTACATCTTCATTGTTGCTGTCATCATCGCTCTCCTGTGAGGACAACACACATGTTTTTAACAGTGAAATAAAATCTGTGGGCTTCAATGAGACTGATTTAGCATTTACGTAGGTATTGCAATGTTGTTAGTGATAAACAAGACAACATTTAAAGCTGGCTAAATCTGAAGTTTCTGAGTTTTGGCATGGGCATCCAAAGAGCATTTTTATAGATGCAAATAAGACGCATAAGTGTTTGAATTTTAACAGCCACAAAATACGTAATATTGAAGTGTACACGGTAGTGAATGCATACAATGTATTATTCAAATGTATATGTTCTTGATTCACCTCTTTAAAATAAAATAGGAAAGATCCTAATGTACATTTCAAAAGCTGATTAGATTTTTTTTCAATTCAGATCCAAAATTTTTTAAAAAAAAAAGATCTATTTGAATTGTTTTCAACTTGAATTTTTAGATCTAAATGAATCGGATCTGATCTGAATATGAGCAACCTGGATTTATTTTGTTGAGATTCTGAATCTCAAATTTTTCTCCCTGAATTTGTGAACAGTCAAGAACTTTAGGGCTGTATTCAACCAAAGGAAAGCTTGGTCGCAATGAGAATTTGGCCCACCGATCGTCCCTGCAAAAAATGTTGCTTTTTTTTCCCTCCTGGACAAAGTGTTCTAAATTAAGAGTTTTTTCCCTCAAATATCCTTGAGAAACAAAGACCCCGCCCTCTAAACAGTTGTGACTGATGACTTCATTTACAGGATGTTTTTTGATCACACACAACTTGGGATTCCAAAAATGCTCCTAGAGGACATCAGAGTTTCACCCTCCAAAGATACTAAAGACACAACTGATACTCGGACATCATATTAAGAACTTAATCATAAAATGTGACTTGCGCACAAACTGATTGTAAAGTCAACAGATGAAACTGTTAAACTTCAGGCTGCCATGCCATTTAAAATGTTGTTCATAATAAAAATGGACATGGGGAAGCTAAAAGAGGTCTGTTTGTTTATGAAGAAGAGGAGCTCAATCCGTACATAAGATTTACTTCACCCACCAGAACAGGAATCCCTGAGAGTGCAGCTACTTTTTCTTTATGACAGAAGATTAAAAGCAACATCTTGATTAAATTTACATGCTACATAATCACAGACTTACTATTTCAAATGAGGGGATGTCACCCACTCCAGGGCTCGAAGATGGAGCAATCAATCTTTTGGTTTGGTTTCTTTGTGTCGCGGCTTCCTGTAGTAGGGATATTTTTTTTAATCTTCGTGGTAGATTTTGCCGGCAGAGTGGCAGATGGTTGATGAAGTCTATTCTCCTTATCAGCGTGGAGGCGCAGTACAAACAGTGGTAATGTGTATACCTTCTGCACTCCAGTGCGCATCTGTAGATTTTGTACTCTGAAATATGAACAAGACATTTCATTATGAATGAATACATGATTAATAATTTTGCTGAAAATAGAAAATGTAAAAACTTTACCTCCAGCAGTAATGGCTTTCTCTTGATGCTTGTTCAAATGATGCACAGCTCTCGAGTGTTTTGAAGGTTTGAATAAAGATGGTAAGCAAAATGGACAATGAAATTTGGGAGGTTTGCAGCAGTCACTGCATAATTGCAGAGGCGGCATGGAGGATCCCTTCTGGATAGTTATATGAATCTGCAACAGATGATTAAATTATTAGAAATAAAACAGCTTCAGATACATCAACTGTCTATAAACTACTTAAAGGGACAGTTCAGATTTTTTCAGTGGGGTTGTATGAAGTACTCATCCATTGTCAGTGTATTACATACAATAGATGTCTGTCGGCACACCCCCAGTTTAGAGAAATGGCAGGAGTTCTGAAACAGAAGCTGAACAAAATAGTGCTGTGGACTGGGCAGTAGCAAAATGTATTTCAGCTCCCAAAAAAGGTCACACCTAACAAAAATCTACAATAGTTCAAGTGTACACTATATTGGGAGTATTTTCAGCACTTTACCTTCACATCAGACAGCCTTTTCCAAAAGGGAAGCCGTTATTAATGGTTTAATTTCCTCATCTATGCTCTCTTTAAAGACACCAGACTCCATTGGGAAAAAAAAAGCGTTTTAATGTTGTTGAACACAGGAGCTGCTAGTGTACCGCCTGACCGCTTTAATCAGTTAGTTAGTTAGTTTGTGTTATTTGTGACTTTGGTGAGTCTAAATTAAACCCTTTTCAATGGCAAAGTCACACAGTGAGACCAAAAAAATGATTAAGCAGCAGTGGAGAAGCAGCTCCTGTGTTCAGTGACACTGAATCACTGTTTTTCTCAGTGTAGTCTGGGCCTGATCAAAGCAATATAACAGCTTCAGTTCCCCATAAAATATCACTGTCTGACAGAAACGTAAAGCAGTGAAAATACTCTTGATATTGTATACATTATATTTATTGTTTTATGGGAGACTAGTTTTATTGCTCACCCTGTCCACAGCTGTACATAGCTTAACCTCTGTGCCAATGGTCCTGCTCACTTCTCCAAACTGGGGGTGCCGACCGCCATTGTAAAGAATATGTTGACTGTGGTTAAGTAACTCAGACAACCCCACAGTCTCACTGACTGCGGCCCTTGTGAATGAAATGCAGCTTATTTAACCCTCTGAAACCTGAAGTAACATCACTTTTCTTGTGCTGTTTTCAGGCACCCTCCACAAGTACTTAAACCTTGAACCCCTGCCAATTGGTGTAATTACTTTCAAAAACACGTGGGAAATATCAGTGAGCAACTTGGTTTGAAATGTTCAGTGAATTGCAAGATATTAGTAGATATGGAAATGATTTTTATTTAAAGTTAGCGGAAAATATCTATTGGAAAAAAAAGGAAAAGTTAGGGGAAAACTCTATTCATAAATATCAAAATCACGTTTTTTAAATAACTGGCGTTACAGAAATATTAATGATTTAATAACCCTTTCAAGTATTGTTAGCCCTGTTTGTTTGTTTTTTAAACTTTCTTTTTCGTGTTTATTTGTTGTTGTGTTTTTCTTTAATTCTAACAAAACGTCAGGTGATTTTTTTGCTCTTTTTACGAATTTCTTGCTAATTTGGGGGTAATTTCCTCTTTAGGTGCTCATTGCTTTTTTTATAACAGGAAACAAGCCAATCTGCTTAAGTTGCAAAGAATTTAAATACAAGTGACTTGTTCTGGAAATGTAAATGTAATGTGTTCGAGGGCAAAAAGATGAGAGGAGCAAGCTAAAACTGAAACAAAACAAACAAACAAACGAAAAACAAACAGAAAAGGCCTAAACATTTTTTTTAAGGCCTGAACAATTTTATTTCTCGTTGTTCGTCTAGCCTGGCTAACTTTTAATGTCTAACCGTTGATCTGTTTTAATGTTTCTGTGGTGGAAAATGTTGTATTTAAAGGTTAAAGTTATCTTTTCGGATCCCCAAAATGACCATTGCGTGCTTTGAAGTAGAATTTACACTTTAACGCAGCGTTAAAATACGTTTTTATGATTAGCATTAGCTGGTTACCTTAAAGATCAAAGCTGGCTAACGTTAGACAATTAGCTAACAGCTAGGCGAGTAAGGAGCACAACTTCTGAAGTTTTTAGTCCTTTAAATGACTGTAAAGTAAAAAAAAAAAAAAAAAAACACATAATAAATCCAAAATAACTGTTGACTATTAATGTTTTTACTTACTTTGAGGTGTGGATCAATGTCCATCTTCGGTCAGAAAAGTTCACAACTTCTACAAAGTTATGTTGTGGTCTTCTTCTTCTTCTACTACTATAAATCCTCCTACTACTTCTTCTTCGTCTGCAATGGTGGTTGGGCAGTTAAATTACAAGCGCATTATCGCCTCCCACAGGACAGCAAGGAAAATAAACATAACTTTACTGTCCAAAACTTACAATAGAAAAAGAATTACATTTCCAACAGCTCGCCAACAGTAGCCAAAAGTTTTCAAGGAAAAAAATCGCCCAAAAGTTTCAAAGAGAATGAATCGCCAAAAGCGTTGAAGAAAAAAAGCAACATAATTTTAAAAAATCCCAGAATTTTTTTAAGTCACAAAAAAATCATCAAGATGTTTTACAAAAGGGAAAATTGGCAGAAGTTTTGTTTTAAAATCACACAAAAATTAAAAAGAAAAACGGCCATATAAAAAGTCCAACACAAAACTCAACATCATATACAGAAATTTAAGCAAGTTAAGTGAAATTTTAAATTAAAAAAAATGAATAAATAAAAATATCTCCCTGAGGTTTTACAAAGTAAAAGTGTTCTAAGAAATCATTAAAACTAAATGCAGATACAGAAAATCAGTAAAATGCCAAATCAGGCTGATAATCTATCGACCCCCATTCTTTTCTTTTTGTATAGGTCTATGCATGTTTGCTTGTTGTTTACTACACTTAAAAGCTGCTGTTGACACACATTATTAGCACCTAATTGGCTTGAGTGTGATGCATTTGCTTCCTGGGATGCCTACATTTGAGCTGTTTCCAAGAATTTTTTTTACTGTCACATCACTCACATGCTGTCCTTTGTTAATTCATGTGCATCCATCCCTACTGGAAGCCATCTTTTTCTCTCCCTCACTGCCAAAAATGTCCTTCCTTGGTCAAAAATCACCACCAATACAGTCAATGAAAATAAACATTATGAAGAAAATGTGAGTGAAAGCAACACTTAAACCTTGATCAAGGAAAAACATGAAACATGCATTTAAAAAAAAGGTTAAAACGTTTTTGAAAGAAAAATATAGTAGCTTTTTAAAAGTAAGTTAAGTTTTAAATTATGTATGTAACCTTGTGAAACCTGAGAAAATTAGCATGGAAAAAAACATGGAAAAATGCAATCAGCTACTGAACAAAAAGGACCCAAGAATTAGCAAGAAGGTACTTCAAAAGGCATAAGACAATTACCTGAAAAATAAAGAAAAATAGAAAAAAAAGAGTAAAACTAGAAATGACACACACACACACACACACACACACACACACACAAGTAAAATAGTATCATTTAAAAAGTTTTTGTCTATTTTTGGCTATATAATTTCCTAATAATTTCTCAGCCCCTCTCTTTTTTTCAATTTATACAAATTTCTTGCACTTTGCAGGACATTTTTTTCCAAATTGTTGATTGCCTGCATTGAAAAATATATCTTGAGGACACATGTGTGTCTCTTTCTGTCTTTCAAAGTGAATGGAGTGGACGTACTGCACAGGATCTTTACAAACTGAGGTTTAATCCCAGCCAGCAGATGGCAGTCAGATGTTTGAGGCTTCATGACAACAGTAGGACCAGAACAAAATGTGCAGAAAGTATTTGACTGTATTCAGTTCTCTGTTATATAACATCTGCAACCTTAAACTTGAGGTTTCATATCCGGATTTTAAGATGATTCACAAGCAGCATCACGCAGTCAGACTGTACAATAGATTTCATCAACTTCCACAAGTTTTCTGTGAACAAACTCCATGCAGTTACACAGAAAATCTGGCTTTTATGGAAATACGATCAGATTAAATGTGAAGAATGCAGACTGACATGAATGTGACTGATGAAAATCTGAAGTGAGATGTGACGTTTAAATTGTTCAGAGGGAAGAAAAAAAAATCAAAGAACAGAGTGTACTGTCACTGAAGTATGTTCACAGACCCCGCAGTATCTCTCAGCTTTATGAGACATTCATATGTGGGACGGTGCAATATTTGCTCTGCAGCTGATTCAGCATCTCAGGTCTGCATGTCAGGAATCACAGAGAGAAAATGTTGACCTATAAACCTGTCACAGCTAAATGTTCATTGGATGATGAATCCAAGTTCATATGGGCTATTTAGATAAACAGATTACACAAAATGTCCATATAGACTAAACAGCTGCATGAGCAGTGAGGTAGTGTCATGTGAAAGGTCAACACAACATTAAGTCCTGATCCACATGAATAAAACTGTAAAATGGAGCCACAACAACTGGAATTCTTCGAAGAGGAAGCAGTTTCATGCTCTGACCTCGACACCCATGACTGAAAGTGCATGACACAATATCTGCGTGAGTAGTTACACTAATTAGGTTTATTTAGGGCTTATTGATTTTATTGAAGGAAAAAAGTTACATGGAAAAAGAAAAGAGCAGACTGCGTCATTTTACATGTGTTTGTATACCACTAAATCTAACAGAACTGGAACAAAATAAAATTTTAAAAAAGCCATAAAATACTGCCAAATACACAAAATATATGTTTAGGTTTGGTTAATTTTATAATATATAAATATTGAAGTAATATTTTTTGTTATTACTTCAAAAACTGATGATTTTGTTGTGGAAGGTGCTAGAATGTAACATGTATGTACTTTCATGTTATTTTATTTAATATTTACACTTGTCTGGAGCCAGTGTTTGTCCATTCTGGGCTACTGTAGGAACATGGCGATGCAACATGGCGATTTAGACGAGACCCTACTCCCTATGAAAGTATAAACAGCTTATTCGAAGGTTACAAAAACACAATAATTCTTATTTTCAGGAGATTATACATCAAAGAAAATACTTTACTATATTATATTCAATTCTATTATATTCAATTTTTTGCCAAAATATCCCCCTAAATCCAACCCACTGAACATTTAAAGGATCTGATTCATGCTGTAATTGAAATATTTCATCGGGATATGGGGTAAAAAGCTGCAAGTGAAAGAAACAATGCATGCATGTAAAATTAACAATAACACAACAGGAGTGAACAAAATCGAGGATTCGAAGAAAAGATCTTCAGCACCAAGATGCATGAAAAACATGATTAAGCCCAACGTGTTACGCTTTCAGTTCCAAGAATCTCTCGGTCACATTTTGAAGGTGATTGTCTTGTCTGTGTATCACAAAGTCGTCAAATGAGAAGGCACGGGTTTGGTAGAAAATATTTATCTGGTCTGTAAATGGAGCTGATATCAACCATACCATCTGTTTTGATTTATTTATTCATATCATCTTGACCCTGTAAACTGTCCACCAGATTCCAACCATGAATATAAAAGCTGTTATATTGTTGCAGACTTCAAAAAATCCAAGAAAATCTCCTCCAACTTGGCAGGATGAACGTCAGACTATGAATAGAAATCTTACAAACTGAATTCCAGTTCACTTGGCGACTTCCTCTTCATAGCTGAGGTTCTCGAGGGTGTAAACCCCAACATAAGTAATATTTTGGTGCAACCTCAGGAAACTGTGTCATGGAGTTGGTTGGGAAGTTTCTAAACAAAACAGAGAGAGGTCAGCAGCAGGCTGGTGAAATAAACACCACAGCAATGTGATTGTGTCAGGAGACGTTACCTTTTGTTTTCTGTGTCTCTGATTCAGACACTTACAGGAACTGTTCTCTATACTGGCAGCCTTATCATTGTGTGCATTGTAAGTGAGTGGCTGATAACAGTGCTGAATGCTACATGGAAAATGAATAAGGGGAGGCATGAGTACTGACAGATCATCTGTACCATGCACACAATGCAAAGTTGCCCTATAATTAACATGTGGCTGTTAGGAACCATGTGGTAAAAGAGGCCCCATCGTCCTATAGATTACATAAGTTAAATGCAACCAACAATGAACTGCAACAAAAGTCTCCTTTGAGGTTTTGCAACTCTCATGTGTCTTTTCACAGTGTTTTCTATCGTTATGAGAATTTTATTTTAGACTGTGAAAAATATTCTATACTGAGACATTACTTTTTTTGTCTTTTCTAATTTAGCCTATAGCAATTCATTAATTTTGCAGCAATGTAATGATGGGTAAAACTTAAGGCAAAGTAACACCAACACAATGAAAACCCCCAGAAATACATAAAAGACCAAAAGTTTTGGTAAAAATCTTTTGCTAAAGAATTTGTTTAAGAAAAAAGGAGTGGTCCTCTTCACAGCTTTTAATGGTGAATCAAACTATAGCAACTCATAATTACTTTGAAATCGTAGCCTTTTAAGAACAATGTATCCATCTACAGTTGGAAAGAGTGTAATCAAAGTAGAGTTCTGCAAAATAAAAAAATCTTAGGTTGATAACAAATAAGCAATAGCTTAATGTTTATGTTCCTTTTGTCTTCATTAAAATTTATGTCAGGCTTACAAATGTAGGGGGTCTTCCTATATACATATACAAATATATATATATATATATAGTCAGCTAAACCAAAGGACAGTGGTGGAAGAAGTATCCAAACAGCAGCTGTGCCACAATGTAAAAACAACTGATTAATACTTATTAATAATGAATATAAAAGAATTATAATAATAATAATACTAGTAAAAGAGTTGCAAAAGTGGCCCTGCGATTCTAATTTAGGTAACTTTAGTCAGCCAATATATTTCTGCTTCTTTCTACAGCCTGCTTATCTATATTTATTTCTGTCTACAGCCAGGGATCAATAAAGGTGCATCTTATCTTATCGTAATGTCAAAGTGTCAGTAAAGTGACTCTGATAATAACTGACTGTCATACAATAAACACACACACCCACACTTTCTTTTGCAATACAAAAGGATGGTATAAATACAGCCTTATTTTTACTTTTTTCCTAATTTCTCGCATTAAAAATTGGGATTACATCACGGGCTCTGGTTAGAAGGTGAATGTGGGCGGAGGCAGGAAGGGGGAGGGAGTTGCGGTAAAAAAAAACCCGCTCCTGATTGGCTGCTGCGGCTTTCTTGTGCTGCTCGAGGTGTTTAAATAGCCAATCAGGTAGCTGGAGCTCAGTATGTGTAGCAGCTGCAGAAAAGTGACGGTCCTCTCTCGGTGGAAGACCGCGTCCGAGCGACACCATCGTCCCTGCTCTCTCAACTAACTCAAGTGCCATGGAGGAATCAAGTAGTTGACGTTACCTGTTGCAACCTTCTCTTTTTAAGCTTTCTTCCCGTCTGATCACTGCGACCCGGTTAACTGACGTTTTTTGACTTTTCGGCGACATATTTCCCCACGAGCTTTGACCATCTGAAACCATGAAGTACATCATCGGCATCGGCGGGTGAGTTCCTCCGGATGAATGGGCAGCTAAAGCTAAGCTAACCCAAAATTGCTAGGCCCTGAAAGCCCGGCACACGTGGAGAGAGAGGGCGGTCATGATGACATCCGATAAAATGTTGCTGTCCACTTTGTTTTCGTGCGTTTGAGAAACCAAAAATATCTGCGTTTTTTTATACTTGATGTAAACACTCAAACGTGTAATTCAGTACATAAACAAAGCCAAAGCTAAGGGTTACTTCCGTGTAATAGAGATGAGCGGACCTGCATTATGCTCAGTTGACCCACCCTTTTTTCTCCACATAATGTAAAACCTAAAATCAACTAAATGTGTTAATTTAATGTTAAAAAAAACCTCCTGAAAATATGTGTTTTTGGCTGAAAACTGGTTGTTTTGTTATAGAAATATGTGAAAATTACACGTATGTAATGTGTATGTACATATGTTTAACAATGTTTGCCCCCCCAAACGGTATAATGTATAACCGCACTTTTATGCGGACGTGCCAGATACAATAACTCGTGTCTAATCATTCATCAGTTTTACAACTTTACGTGGGTTTTATTGTCCACCGTTCATTTCCTTTTTTATTACTTTGTTCCGTCCAGCGTAACCAATGGAGGGAAAACCACCCTCACAAACCGACTGATCAAGAACCTGCCCAACTGCTGTGTGGTACATCAGGATGACTTCTTCAAGGTGAGTCACAGACACACAGCTGTTTGAATTTTGGATAACCAAAGGAATTTCTCCGAGTAACATTATTTGGCAGAGTGGTAACACTTTGCCGCCTGTGTTTTAGATACGGTTTAACCTAGTGAGTAAGTAAAACACCATCAGAGCCTTCCTTATAGCAGAGTGTAGTGTACCTTGGTACATCTTATCAATGTATGTTTCAGCCCCAAGATCAGATTGAAGTTGGTGAAGATGGCTTTAAGCAGTACGATGGTAAGCCTGGGTTTTTAATGAAGGAGTGTGAGTGTGGGTATGAGTGTTTATGTTGTATGTTTGCTCCTGCTGCAATGTTGTGTGTGTAATCTGCATGCAATATAGACAAACATGATCACAGTACACGCGTTTCTTACGTTGTTTCTTTTTTTGCAATTTTCTATACGCTTCTCCTTTTCCTTCCTTTCTTCCTCCCCGCTTTGCTCCTCAGTCATCACTGCTCTGGACATGGACGCCATGATGAGTACGATTTATGCATGGCTGGACAACCCAGTGAAGTTTGAGAAGTCTCACGGCGTCAACAACACCCTGGACACCGAGATCGTCCCAAAGTCTGACCACGAGGAAGAGGAGACTCACATCCTTATTGTGGAGGGCTTTCTGCTTTACACCTATGGGTAAGGATGTGTGCTTATTGCATTTTTTAGTGTTTCTCACTGTAAAAAATCAGTAAGCCATTAAATTAATTAATCTCTTCCCTTGCAGACCTTTGATCGACGTGCTGAACCAACGTTACTTTATTTCCATCCCATATGAAGAATGCAAAAAGAGGAGGTGGTAAGTACCTTAAATACTGTTGTCGACTTATAGTCTAGTCTGCTGTTTGTTACCTTTTTTTATAATTGGTTCTGTGTCTGTGCAGCTCTAGGAACTACGCGGTGCCAGACCCCCCCGGTCTGTTCGATGGCCACGTCTGGCCCATGTATTTGAAACACAAGAACATCATGGAGACTTCAGATGTTGACGTCTGTAAGTGTCTGCATTTTAAAAATATATATATATACATATTCATATTTAAAGAAGTTTCTCCTGTTGATTTAAATGTATGTTTGCTATCACAGTGCAGCTTGATGGAACCAAGTCAAAGGAACAACTGTTCAACTTTGTCTACGGTGACATCCTGAATAACATCCAGAAGTCTCTCTAACAAACAAAGGTAAACAAATCGTCCAGCTGCCTGTTACAAAAAATCGTTGTGTCCAAATGTGAGTTTTCTGATTTTGTTTTCCTGTGTTTCAGGTCATACGATCGGCTAAAAGGAGCATGTACTCAGCCTGCAAGCAGAACACCGCCTTGCCTTAAAGTTTCTACCTGGCAGCTCATTTAGCTGACTGCTACGATTTTTTGTAAATGTTTAACTGATGGCATCAAATGCTGGCATGTTTTTATATCTACCATATTTATTGCTTTATTACAGCCCACACTCCAAAGAGAGTTGATGGAAACATTCAGAGGATGGTTGCACTTGTGTCAATAAATGATCCTCCTGCCAACACTGTGCTCTTCTGATTATTGTAAGAATGACCAGTGCTCATATTGAAGTGAAAACCAGACAAAATGTAACTTTAAGACATTGCTAAGAGTCTTAATGTGTGAAGCCCACATTTGTTAAATGTAGTTTTTAAATATAGGCCCCCTTTTCAACACTTGCAGCCCTGGGTGGCTGCTAAGTTAAGCACAGCGAGCAGACGGCTTTCGCTATCTTGCTCACAGGCAGCAGTTGGTGTGAGTGATAAGTGGAATCTCAAAGTTAAAACTCGTGACCTCAGGTTTGGAGCACAACCTTATCTAAAGTCAGACGCACTTGTGTGCTTTCCCTGGAAGTGTTGCCTTCAGAATAAACCACTTCAGAGGTCCCCTTTACTTTGTTTTTGCTTTGTGTAATAATGCAGACCAGGTGAATAAGTAAATGCATGATTTACACAATATATGTTGGAAAATAGTCCAAATGTTGAACTGTGGTGTTAAAGCACATGCAGTAAATAATGTATGTGTCCACAAACATATTTAAAGCCTGGTATACACACTGGTTGCTGTAAACAAGGTGAAGCTGAGCAGAATTTCTGGGCAGGAAAGCATCACTGGATGCAAGTGGACCATCACATGGAGAAAGTGGTTGGTGTACAACCTAATTTCACTCCCACACCAATGTTTTTTGTCTTAAAAGTCGTGGATTAATCCCAAATGCTAAGACATTTATCTTAAACAATGCTTTCCTCCAGTTGCAACAAATTAGCTCAAACTTTGTCAGATTCTCCATAATCTGCAGTAAATTTGGTTGCAAACACTGTTAAAACTGTTGAGTTGTTTCTGCAGGGACACATAATATGATATATTCCTATGTTCTTGTGTGTGTATATATGTAGTTAATGTAATACAAAATGTTAATATAATAAAAAAAAGGTAAAGGCAACTTTTCATTCAATTAGAGAAGGCAACATACATAAAATATACATTATACATTAAAAAAACATTAATATTGCATATAAATTAAGATCAATTGGGAAGAACAAACATTAAAGGACAATCAAAGCAAATAAATAGTTGCAGACTGAAGAAAAGAAAAGTAGAATGTTTTTAACTGATATAACGTGCCGACTAGTGCAGTAATATGCAGTAATGCGATGCCATAATAAAGCACTGAGCCCGTATATTAACATTCCTGTTTAAATACTTCCTTGAAAAAAGACGTCAAACGTACACAAACTAGATAATGCTTTTAAACTGTGCAAGCGTATACAATATTCATTTTCCGTTGACGGAAAAATACTGTGTTGAAATCTAGATTAAACACCAGCAAAAGTCATGGGTGTGTCAGGCCCCTCTTTCTTCATTCTGCTGTGAAAGCACACGTTATGTAATGTTACTATGGACATGTATGGATGGAAAAAGGAAGTAGGTCAGAGCTGTAAGTTGGGGAAGAAAAACGTTTGGCCTACATACAAGAAGTCGTCTATTCTCCCTCTTTGTAGTCTGCATGAAGGTTTTTACTGTTTTGTGTACAATCAGTTAAAGTAAGAGCTTAAAAGATGACTTTTGATATGTTATGTTTTCATTTGAGTGTTTTTTCACCTTACCTCATTCACCTCACCTGCCTTTGAAAACAAGCCGCTTTATATTTTTAGATCTATTGCCTGAAATCTTTTTTCCATTAAACAGTCACTGTTTTACCACTGATGTGTCACTCCGAAATAAAACAATCCTCAAATGTTGATGTTACACCAACAAAATGGAGGTGTGACAAAGAGAGCACGTGTGTATTATTCACACAGCATAAAAAAGCTGTTCTTCTCTGGTTCCAGACAGATGGCATGATTATTGACACATCAGCGTCTCTGCAGCAACAGCACAGAAACACACACACACACACACACACACACGGGCAGACAGTGAACATCTGTCTTAAACAGCATGTTTTTTCAATGCAGCTTTGAGCTATGCAGTCAGGGACTGTTCTTTATATCTGATGGGGTGTGGCTGTGTTTGTTGGTTAGTTTATACAAATGGTTTATTTTTGGAAGAAATATTAAATGAGACATACTAATAGTAAAAAAATTAAGGAACCGATTTGAATGGACAAATTTGAGTAGGATGACATTAAAATAAATGAGTTAAAATGGCTTAAATAAAACAAGTTGTCAACTGAATATTACCACAACTTTTTGATTAATAATAAATTGGTTGAACCTGATTAAGCTTTTCATTGTCAAAGCAAATCATGCTGGTTGCAATAAATTAACTGGGTTTGTCAGACCCATTAGATTTATTTATTTATTTTTGAAATATCACTTAAGATATGATTTGGTTATGTTTTTTTTTCTGACACAAGCGTTTGTTCCACATAAGTGAAATCTGAAAATCCAGTGATAATTTCTGTTTTTACACTTTCTGGCTATGATAATTTGGCGAATTTTGAAGAAAGCATGCCCTCCAAACCGGTGGGTTTGGATGTCATGTTTTCTTTAAAAATCGACAGTAAAATTAATACAAAATTCAGTCATTTAAATTTGTATGCCCCATAAGCCAAAAAAAAAAAAAAGATCTCAGGCACACCTTCCCCTTTTTGCACCATCCTCTCCCCTCTCATAAATAATGAACAGTCCTTTACGGTTTATAGCTATGTGGGGCACTTCTCATTTTTAAATTGAGGTTTTATTTTCATATTCATACAGTTTTTTACCCTCAGTTCACTTCTAAAGTTCTTCTCCACCCCTGTCCTCTCTGGTACGTTACAACATACCTGCTGCATCTGTCCTCACACATAAAAGTTCACGTGTCATGAACTTCCAGCTTGTCCGGCGTGTACTTGTTATGGTTGTTTAACTTGAAGCTTCATATATTCATTAATCTGTTCTGAAACACAACCACAAGCTAAACAATACATATGTTCTCTAGTTGTTGGCTGCCATTCAAGATCAAGTTATGTAACTTCAGTCTATGGGCTGTTGTGTGGAGTTTGAGTAGTTCAGTCCACCAGTACATTCAAATGTATCTGCGGAGAGAGGAAACGAGATAGGGAGTCGGAGATCTTGTTACAGTCCCATCCATCTTGGGTATTTCCTGCAGCATAACCACCAAAATACTTGTTAACAATGTGATTATTTAGCTTGAATCAAACTTTTCAATGCATTTTTTGCCAGATATGCCCATTTCAATGTGAAAGTCTTGTTCAAAAAGCCAGTATTCTGCATGCTGACGTCCCAGCGTGCTCAACATTTTAACAGTGACTCATAATATGCTTAACTTCTGTGCCAGGAATCATTTGGAGACACTGTTAATTCCCTCGAAGGGAGGCTAACTCATTTTAAAATGGGTGTTACTTCATAACATACACAAGCTGGTCAGGCTGGACTTGAATGTGAGAGATAAACAGTTATGTAAGCTTGACTGCTGCGGGTATGGCCTCCCTTAAAAAAAAACAACACTACATTAAGGCTGCATAAGCTTTAATGACCTTTACCTTTTTGTGTCTTACTTAACACAGCAATGTGATGAACAGGGACAGCTCAAAAACAGTAATTTAAGACTTTTTTTTCACTAAAGTGGCTCCTTGCTTGGAAAACTAGGTTACTGTGAACTCATTGTCCTCTGCAGATACAATACTTCATGGATGAATAATACTGTGGTGAAAGAGCACATCGTTTTTTTGACACCCATCTTTCTGGACGACAACAAACCCTGCGGTTTTCTAAACCGCACCAACCACCACACTGGCATGAGAGCTGCAGTCCTGACTCTTTACTAGCTCTTGTTTGTGTATGTGAGCAAGTGTCTGCCTGTCTCTGCGTCTGCATGAATGTACGTGAGTGTCTGCGCCACTACACACCTCTCCATAGTGCATCGAAAAAGCAGAGGAAGCAACAGTCTGCTGTGGTTGACTTAAATAGACCATATAAACAACACTATAAATCCTCCCTTCAGACCTCTAACTCTATACAGTTAAGGTTTGGACTATCACATCTCCACCTCACGCAGGTCAGACAGGACATGGCCGAGCAACCACTAACCATCCTGGCGGTGGAGGTGACTGTGTCTGTGTGTCTGAAAACAATTTCTTTGTCTCGCTCGCAGATTTGCAGTTTGTCCTTTGACATTTTTCCTCCTGTTTTCCTCTGTTACCCAACCAAAGAAAACAAGAACATTCATTTAATCAATTCATGCTTTCCCTCCACCAACCACGCCGCTCTTCAAAGCCTCCTTTCCAGAGTTGTTTCTATATTTACTGTTTTTATTACAGTCTAAGACGAGCCCACAAAAACCAGCTTTCGGTGCCATAAAATCGTTAGTGATGCTGGGGGATGTTGTGAGGGGGCATTGTTTTGAGAATGTGATCCTCTAAAGGCCACATGGCAGCGAGCTGAGCGGGGTTAAAGCTGCACCTGTGGGGCCGGCATGAGGACAGCCTTTCACCTACTGTGGTTCACCCGCTGCGTCTGTGTTTACGCTGAGTGGAACTGGCCTGACCACAGTGCAGACACAACAAGACACTGTGTTACGCATACATGGCATTAGACACTTTAAGTGTACACACTGCACTGCTGCTGCTGCAGCACACAAGTGGTGGTGAAAATATTTAGCTACAGGTCACAGTGCATTTTATTGAAATACAGTTACATAAGCATTATATGCTCAGTGTACTGAGGGTTTAAGAGGACACATGTTGTGTTTAAATAAGCTTTATTTTATTATTGTATTATATCAACTAACCCATTAAGCAATCTAAACTCCAGGAGCTCAGAAAGCTCCAGGCTTACTGAATCAACACATTGGTACTAATTTAATTAAGAATTTGTTTACTAAAGCATTAGGCTATATTAACTGGAATGATGGGGGCTTAAAGAGCATCCTACCTTATGACTTACTTTTTTTTATAATTTAATGTCTGTTTTGCGTTTGTACAAACAAATATACATTGAAAGGGGGAAAATCGCATTTAAAGACCTTTATTATTTCAGGTTTGTGCTTTTATTAATAGTGGTAAGTAACCAAGTACATTTATTCAAACACTGCTCATAGGAACATGTGTATTTACGTACTTTGCCACTTTATACTACAGTCCCGCTACATTTCCAAGTAATACTTTTTACTCCTCTTTTATTCAACAAATATGTTTAACTGAGCCGTGGACTTGAGTCAGACTTGAGTCACAAATTTGATGACTTTGAAAAGATTAAAAAAAGACTTGCAACTCAACTTTGATGTTAACATCATTGACTGGTGACTTAATTTGGACATGAGCCTTTTGACCTGAAAGTACTAGGTACTTAAAAAGTATGTTTTTTAAAAAGTCTGTCAAGAATCAGTTCATAAAAATTCATTTCCTTAGTCAACTAACATTAACACTATTCATCACCAGCAAGTCGACACTTAATTTCCCAGATCTACTTTGTTTGAAGAACCATAAAGAACAAATATCACGTTACCTACAAATTGGTAAAAATAATGTGAACAATAATTTTGTTCACATCCAAAAACTATGTGGTGGCCAATAAAAAAAGAACCACACAGTGCAAGATGTGCAGGTGGAAAATGACAGACGCGACAATTTACAACTTATTTTCCAGATTATTTGACATAACTACATAAAGTATATACTAATAAAATGCAATGCACTAGTTAAGATGAAACCAGTGGCTCTATAGTCGATTCAGTTTCACTGGAGACAATTTCCCTCTGAACGTGTCTGATGGGTTTTGTCTACATTGCTGTTTGAAATTCAAAGAGGCAAAACTATCATGTCATTGTAATATTCACAAAAAAGCAAAGATTAGGGAAAAGATTTTGGTGTAGCAAGACTTTGTTCTATCTTCTTTCCTCTGCTGTTAATCATCCCACAAAGCCTCAGGTTGATCTTGTGATTCATCAGAGGGCACAAGACCCCTTGGTTGTGAACCACTGGAGTAATAAATAACTAACTGTACAAGACGTACTAAACTTGTTCCATATCCACCAGCTACAATTGTTAAAATGTACTGACAAATTGATGTAGCAATATAAACAATTGACAATTAAAGGCAAGGTTTTTCTGCAGAACATGTACTTTTACTATATACTTTCATTTGCTTTTTATTTTACTAACAGTAAGGCAAGGATCTGAATACTTCTTCAACTGGTTTTCACTTTTCATTCTCCGAAATCAGTCTCACTCTGTGGCCTCCGGCAAGTAAGTCCATCCGTGGAGCAATGAAGATGAGGCTATCTTAAGTATAATGTGTTGTACATATAACCTCTGACAATTGTTCAAATAACCTCTGAACTGTACTGGAAAACCATGAAATCGAACAGTAAAACACAGTAAAAATTATCTCAAAACTGTACATGGGTTAATACGGTTCCCATCAATGTATGATATCTAAATAAAAGTGAATCATTGTTTTGGAACAATGCGGTGGCTACATCGTAAACGCTCATGCTTAAATATCTACTCAGTACCATCTGTTGAGTCACAGAATCCTGCACATAATTACTAATGTCCTCCGAGCCCAATTATCCAGACGTGCGTATGTAGCGTTATATAAGAGCCGGTTGAGGAGGGAAAGTAACCTCATTCACTGTCAGTTTGGTCAGAAACACCACAAACAGATATGTTTTCCAGAACCTTCAACCCAGCTCTTCACATGGTACACAGCGTGCATGAATACTACCACACCAGCCAAATGGTAAAACCTGAGGGAAATAATAACATGATGCAACCATCCAACCATCAGTGTGGGCCCAAGGACCATATCCTGTTATGGTGGGTCTGGGTGAGGCCTGGTGCTGCCAGTCTGAAGCCGACCACAGCCTCCCACACCTCTCCCGTCTGAATCACTGTTTACTGAGACAGGAAGGCCGTCCGCTATACAACATCATCATCTACTGCTGCTCCATGTCTGTGACTCGCTTGTGGCTTTGGCAAAGAGGGGTTTGTGTTTTCCCCGACGGCCAAGTTTCTAAAAGCAGAGACAAGTTAAAACCAAATGCTTGGAGGAGTAAGAACCCAGCCTTGGAAACCACTGCTCCTCTGAGCTGTCTGAAGCCTCGGACGCCCCCTCCTCCTGGAAAAACAGGGTCCTATTCAATCAGAGGATTCACTAATGAAGAGCAGACCCTGTTGGGGATTTAGTGAAATATCACAAAGTGTGAAAACTCAAAAAACAAAAGCATGTGGTTGGTTAGAATAAAAGTAATTTTAACGTTAATAAATATAAATAAAAGCTTGATTTTTTGTCTGATTTTTTAAGTTTTATGAATCTGTGGATCACTTTGTCCTGCTGAAAACATTTGTTTTGTATTTTGCCCCCTGATTGGTGATCCCGGGGCCAGCCACAGCCTTTCTGGGGCTCTAAAGGCTTATTTATGCTCAAGGTAACATATATTTATGAACACAAATGGAGACTTATTTCCATATTATGTGTTCATTTTGTCTGTACATGTGCACATTTTCTGAAGCCTACAAACTGGGAAACTGAGTGGTACCACCAGAGATTTTGGGGTCAGTCTAGTGCTGTCACAGCGAGATGACAAGGACATCTAAAAAATGCCAGAACGGAACAAATCTATAATATAGTGAAGAGAACTGTCTGTCCACATACAGCAAAGTACTTATTACGGCCTTACAGACCACCGCCATCTACAACGCTGCTTCCATTAAAAGGAACATTATTATGACCTCCTCCACCGTCACCATGTTTGTTGTGGTCAGAAACTTTTGACTCCACCCTCTGGTGCCATCATGTGGATATATTTATGCCAACAAGGAAGTACGTGGGCTGTGACTGTCACGTGTGAAATGAACATATCTATTTTTATACATAAAGGGAGAATAAATGAGCCAAAGGAATTTGCTCCCATCCTTCATTTACACATTTCAGTCACCTGAAATCACTAAAATATGGGATCTTCTTATTTTATGCTGCATTGTAGTTAATAAAATGCATACAAAGTGCCACAATAAAGGGATAGTTTACCCCAAAATCAAAAACATATTTTTCCTCTTATTTTTAGTGCTATATACCGATGTAGATTGTTTTGATGTGAGTTGAGAGTTGGAGATATCGGCTGTTAAGATGTCTGCCTTCTCTCCAATATTATGGAACTACACTGGACAAAAATATAAACACAACACTTTTGTTTTTGTTCCCATTTTCACAGGT
Source organism: Plectropomus leopardus (assembly GCF_008729295.1). NCBI lineage: Eukaryota > Metazoa > Chordata > Actinopteri > Perciformes > Serranidae > Plectropomus > Plectropomus leopardus. Next base: position 9,873,004 of record NC_056463.1, read on the forward strand.
TTAGGTTAAAGATTTAAGACTTTTTCCAAAAAAGATTACTTTGTAGGGGGATTTTCCTCATATTTGATAATCCGCTCTACCACGTGAGCTCAGTAGTTATGTTTCCAAAACAAAAAAAATCCAAACTTTGGTCACAAGTTTGTTTAAATCCATTTTTGTGAGCATTTGTCCACCTGACAGGTGTGGCAATAACAGGATGTGGACTGAACATCATTACTACACGTGTGCCTTGGGCTGCTCATGATAAAAGACTTCTCTTAAATGTGCAGTTTGATCACAAAACACAATACCACAAACGGAGCAGTACAATACATTGAACTACATCTGTGTAGCGATGATGCTGTATAATCTTGATACATCACACATGTCAACTGGATTGATTATCTTGGAAAAAGAGAAGTGGTCATTAAAATATGCTGTCAAAGTTTGAGAGAAATACATCCACCGAGTACATAAAAAAGTCTTTCATCTTTAACGTAAACCTGTGAAAAATGGAAGCAAGCGTTGCACTTAAATTTTTGTTCAGTATGAATTGCACTTAGCGTTTAGTGCCTGAACAAGTCAAAATAATACATCTGAAAAACTCAACAGCAATCTCTCTTTTCAGAAATCATGACCCAGTTACTCATGATAACCTACAGACATTGTTGTGAGCAGTTTTATGTAGGACCATTTGTCTTTCTACCAAACTACACCCGCTAACTGTTTCACCTTTTAGATGGAAAGTCCCTTTGAGCATCCCAAGCCAGGTGCCATCTGGTTACATAACATTGGAGAGAAGGCAGTCATCTCTACCAGTATCTCCAACACTCACACCAAAACAGTCTAGATTGATAAATAGCACTACAGCACTGCAAAAATGGGTATTTTTGAATTGGGGGTGAACTGTCTCTTTTACTAAAAAGATTCATTACTGATTCAATATTATTGCACCTGCAAGATTTCTTTATGTCTGAGGAGTATTTCTGCCTTCAATGAGCCTCTGACCAACATTTATATAGGCCAGACCCGAGCAAAACTTCCCTTTTTTGGTCTTCACATCACACTGACCCAGTTTCAGAAAAACAACAGCAATCAGTGTAGCAAAAGGCACATGGAGCTGCTGTATTTAGACATACGCAGAAAAAAATGTTAAACAAAACCCAAAGTCAAGGTACTGAAAACTATATTCAAAGTGTGGTTTCCACTGCACTGCCTCACTTTCATCAGTTTGGGATCAGGCTGCCCCTCTCCCTGAAGCTGGACCCCTCCATGGCCACACTGTGGTGTAGTTTCCGCCCCAAGGGCCGGCTGGGCGGGGGTGGATCAGGCCATGTTGGTTTTGACTGAGTTTCCTGCAGTAGTAGTAGGTATAAAATTAGAGTTTTATGTGAAAAGGAGGGGGGGTGGGGCAAACACATGGTTGTGTTGGGATACAGAGGAATGTAACCTACTTTTCTGTCAACAAATGCCTGTTTGTACGGCTGGTGCGTGATAATGGTAGATAAAATGCGCGTGAAAAGAGACAATGTTTGTCGAAAACATAGTGTTTACAAATTCTGTGACAATCTGAGGTTCATGAGGGCAAGCTGAGGCTAAATTTGAAGCCAACCAAGGCCAGTGAACCAACATCAGTCCTGGTGCTTCATTCTGCAGCTTGTTAATTGCAGTTAACTACGTCCACCTGGCATCCCAGGTGAGCGGGTGATCTGGCCCTGATTAGATGCATACAACTTTACATTTTAAATGTTCAATTGCACACAATGCATTGAAGACAGATTCTTACAGTTTTCATTTTAAAGCTAAGATTACAAAGGCAAGGATGAACTCACTGATAAGATCTCCCTTTCTGCTTGTAGGTGTGCTTATCAGTAACATAAGCTGGTGCAGAAATGTAAACCCGAAAAACCTGCAGAAACTCCACCAACCACATTTTGCCTCTCACAGCTCAAGATCTGGTGAAATGAATTCTGGTCTCTGCTGACACCTGGTGGACTGAGATTCTTAATACAGTTCACAGAGTTAATGATTGTGCATTTGGGACTGAAAAGAGCGAGTTTACACCATGTTAGACATGAGAGAGACATTATACTCTCCTACACACACACACACACACACACACACTTGAGAACCCATTTTGCATTACAATTCAAATGTGTGCAACCATGACAAATACACAGCAGCAGGTTCATATCCTCACTTACACACACACACACACACACTGTAGTGCAATGATTCCCAGTTTTTTTCCCTAAAGGGACCCCTTTTCTATCATTGAGTAGATTGATGACCCCTGAAGTGGCATTTATTATTTTCATAATCAATGCATAACAATCAGAGTAAAGAACAACTAATAAAGTGAAAAATTAACTGTGCTGATCCCTGAAGTGTCATCTCTGTGCTGGTTGATTTACCCAACTATGCTCTTTATATGCAGGCAGATGATCATTAGGTCAACTGGGAACACCTGAGAGTGTTGCAGGTTTTATTTAAGTCTGCGTGCAGCTGGTAGCCTGTCTCTGACTCAATTTGCTGCTGCTGTATCTTTTTATCTTTTTGCCTCTTTGGTTATGTTGCTTCAGTTCTGTGTTTTGTTTTTATGCACCTTTACAACAACCACATGCATTTTTTTACCAGTGTATCAAATCCACTACTGACATAACTGACTTCCACGCTGTAAATATTTAATTTTTATTTGGCCTATTTTGGTTAAATGAATATATTTTAAACAACTCTGCCATGGTTTGTCTCTATTTTGTTGTGGTGATTTGACCTAGGTCATAACAAAACCCAAATAATAAATGCAATAAGTGCAAGACATTTATGTAATGAGTAATTTGAATGAATTTTGAGTAGATTTATTTTAATTGTTTAAATAACTTTTAATGCTTTTTTTCTTTTTAACAATCATACATGCTTAACAGGCTTTTTTTGGAGGCAAATTCAGTGTTTTCTTTCCCTGATGCTTGACCTTTGTTCTATAAGCTGTTTGGTTGTTTTAACAGAGTACTTGTTTAATGCATGACGAGGCTGATAAGACATATCATAAGACAAAAAAAAAGGGTCAGAGCAGACTATACCTGCTGAGGAGACTCAGATCCTTTGGAGTACAGGGAGCACTCCTGAGGACCTTCTTTGACTCTGTAGTGGCATCAGCCATTTACTATGGAGTGGTCTGCTGGAGCAGCAGCATCACGACTGCTGAGAGGAAGAGACTTGACAAACTTATCAAGAAGGCCAGCTCTGTCCTGGGGTGCTCCTTAGACTCAGTGCAGGTGGTGGGAGAAAGGAGGATGATGGCTGAGCTGTCATCCATGCTGGAGAACGACTCCCACCCCATGCATGACACCCTGACTGCACTGGAAAGCTCCTTCAGTGACAGACTGCTTCACCCCAAGTGTGTGAAGGAGCACTACCGCAGGTCCTTCCTCCCTGCTGCAGTCAGACTGTACAACCAGCACTGCTCCCAGTAGACCACACACAACAATAACTGACTCCACTTGTACAGCTTAATACCACAAGTGCAATTTCACTTTCACTCATGCAACTGTAAACATTCTTTATTTAACTGTTGAGTTTCTCGGTGTTGTAAATACTGTATATATTGTTTGTTTATGTCGTCCTCTGTGCTTTATTTCCTTCATCTTTATCCTGCACATTCCTTGTTTTTGTACTTATTTATTAATATAGTTTATTTTGCACAGTTATCTTTCTATTTTGCTATCCCTTTGCTGCTGTAATGTTGGAAATTTCCCCACTGTGGGACTAATAAAGGATTATCTTATCTTATATCTTCTGTTCGGACCTTTACTGCATCCTTATCCTGTGAGGCTATTTTTAAATAAATGTCTTCAATAATAATCTAAACAAAAAAAAGTTTTCTTCTCAGAAATTATTTTTTCTTAATTTTTTTCTACACCTCTTAAAATCAAGCCAGCTTTGCAACCTCCTGTCAAGCTTTGCCGACCCGCCGTTAGGGTTGGACTGCCAGGTTGGGAACCACTACTGTAGTGCACAGCTGAAAAAAATGTATTAGTAAGCAGAATAATTAAAATTTTAAGTTATTTTAAAACAAAACAGTTTGTGCTGCTTTTATTATTAATTGTAGAAACAGTGGAGTTCTAGGCGTTAAGTAGTGCATAGAAGCCTCTTGAAAGGTCTGTTAAACAATTTACACATGCTGGGGCAAAGTTTGGTACACATTATAATCTGGGCCCCCAAAAAATACAGTCAGTTAACTTTAGTGCAGACCTATGTGATTCGAAACACTTACCTGTTTTATAACATTCAACACTAACAGGACATGAAGCCCCGAAACAACAACATAAACACTTTGTCTTTTACAAAAGACGGCAAAGGTGTCGATTCTCCTCCTGGTCATTGTCTGATGGCTGAAAAAGTGTCTTTGAGTGATTTGTTCACTTCTCAGGGAAGTGCTCCAGTTTGTGTGTGTTGTCAGAGGTTGATAGTGGGACATACCAGCATTTGATGATTTAGTCCATGTCTTTGGTTTGTGGAGATCTTGGCAATGTCTGACCTAAAAGGATCATACCTGACTTTTTGCACGTTTTTGCCCATTTACTAAGAACCACATATATTTTCTATGAAGTGAACCATTTTCCAAAGCATATTACTCTTATCAGTCTTAAATATTTTCAAATGGATTTTTCTTAATCCATTTCCTTCAATAAAGACTATCTTATATTTTCAAATGAACAAACATCTCTTTTACTACTGCAGTGTTGGTATACAGATGAATAAGTCTCATACAAGTGAATAAACAGTAGGAGTCAAGCTACCAGATAACAACTCACATCCCTAAAGTCAAGCATATCTACCAGAAATACAGATAATGATATTTCATACATTTACAGTCTTTTCTGTAATACTGTTGTCAACAACGACAAACCAAAAATGTTTAAAGCTATTTCAGTCCCGTTCTAACAAAATCATACCATTTCTCTGCAGAAGCTGTCCCCCCAAAACTTTTTAAATGTGGTTTTCAGGTGGTAAACTTGGACCGAAATTGATTTCTAACCCCCAAATTCCAATCAAAAACAAGAAAACAGCTTGAAATAAGCAAAAAAGTACTGAAGTACTGTAAAAAACAAAACATGTCTACTTCATAATTTTCACTGTGATCGCTTATATGTACCAAGAATGTTTTAAGTGGATTTTATTACTATATCAGAAGAGTTGATACAATTGTGACTCGGATCTGGTGGAAAAACGGCGCTTTTCTCACTTTCCCTGTCTGATTTTCTACTGTGTTGTGTCAAATAAAACGCAAAATGCCCTAAAAATTATCTAAAAAAACCAAACAAAGCTAAAATACTTTGCTTTGGAAAATGGTCAGCAGTAATGTAATGTATAGTTGATATTTAATAAATAGGCTAAAGCATGCAAAAGCACCTGTATGGTCCATTACTACGGCAGACATACTTGGGGATGATCCTAAGTTCTTTTCGCAGGTTTGGCAATAAGTTGTCTTTCTCTCTCAAGCTCCTTCTCACGTTGCTGCTCTTTCTCCAGCGCCTCCTTCTGCTTCTGTTGCTGCAGCTTCAGAGCTCTCTTCTGAGAGAAAACAACAGTCAACATTTAATCAGTGTATGAACTGTTTCAGGGGAAACTTCGGTATTTTTCAACATGGTTCCTGTTTTCAGTTTTTGTGTCAAAGAGACTAATAGAGACAACAATTTCTGAAATATGTTCAGTATTGAGAGAAACCAGCGCAGCCACAGCAGCGACACTGGCCGCTGTTTAACTGAGCAATTGTACACTGTCAGTTTGCATCCACTAAACATGCTTATTTTTTGCCACTGACAGAATCAGACTGTTATCGTAAGGGCCTGACAACATTACAGGAAAAAAAACGAACCCCTTTAGGAGAAGTCTTGCTCTGAAATCTTGTGAGAGGTGACTTGTTGCAGAAAAACAACAGTGGAAATGTGAGTGAGAGTTAGAGAGAGGAGTGCTGGAAAGAGTTTGCTTTGTTGGAGTGTAGAAAGTGTAGCTTAGTGTTATCTTAAAGGGTTTTTTTTTATCATGGCTGAACATTTAGCTAATTTCGACAATGTGGAAAAGTCTTCAAGATTTCAGAACAAGGCCTCTGTTTGACTGAGACTTGCTAAAACACAATAACAAATAGAGCGGACCAGTGAAAGGTAAAGAAAAACATTTAATTTCTCTGTAGGTTTTTTCCTGTAACGTTTTCAGGCAATTAAAATAACAATCTGAAATTGTCAGTGGCAAAACTAAGCACTGGAAATTGATGTCGCACAAATGCCTGTAGGGATTACAGTGCAGCTCTTTTGCTGCATCAGCTGCTGTGGTCTCTCTAAAAACTGAGGCAATAGTCAAACAAAAGATCTGCACACTGTATTAAAAGCTCCCAGTAAATTTTAATTGTGAAATGTTTCGATCTAACAAAAATACAGCATGCAGATCTTTTGTATGACTCTTGCCTTGATTTGATTTTTTGATCCAGCACCTGTAAAAGTCTTTTGGATTTGCGTGCCCTACACCATGCTTGTTACTTTCTTAAAACTCACCCAAATTTCAAAAATGTGTTGTGTCGATTTGTCATTAAGACAAAAACAAAAACATGAGAAAAAGGGTTTAGAAGTTTCCCTTTAATTTGCATCCATCCACCAATATTTGCTGCTTAACTTTGAGCATGGCAACAACTACACGAAAGCAAAAGATTCATGTTAAAAAGAGGTACCTTTAGTTTAGTTGTCTTTTCGTGAAGCATAATCATCTCTTTCCTTATGTTCACAAGTTTATTGTGGTAAACCTTCGCCTCTGTAAACTAAAGACAACAAACTGGATCAGAAATCATTCCTGTGGGCTGGTGTAGAGAATAAAGACAACCATAAATGTGTAAAAATGAAATTATAATTCAGGCCAAACATACCAGTGAGTTGAGGTCCAATAAGGCATTACATTCTCTGAACTTGGTGACTTCTTGGTCCAGTGTGTCCAACAGAATCAGCTGATTTTGTCTGGTTGAGACAAAAATAAGGAGGAGAAAATTAAGTGCACCTTCTCATTAAGTCTCAAAAATTAATATATGCTACTCAGTCAATGACAGGATGTTAATATGTGTCCCGCTGAATTTTACATTTGAGAAAGACACATCAGATTGATTTTAACAGGGTTCCCATTCATTTTCATGGAAAAAATTTCCAAACTGTTTCATGACTTTTCAGTGACCCATAATAATTTAATTTAATTATAGCATATATTAACATACTTTTTGGTCGTTCCTTGCGGTAACTTTATTTTTTGTTCTTTTTGTGTCTTAGATTGTTGCTTTGGAGTTGTACATTTTGATTTTGTATTTTTGTTCCACGTTGTCTGTCTGTAACTTTTGTTGCTGTTTTGGGCAGGACACTCCTAAAAACGAGATTTTTAATCTCAAGAGGTTTTTCTGATTAAATAAAGGGTGAATAAAATAAAATAAAATAGTCAAACATTGACACATAGTAGAGCTACATTACGTTGACGGCTACAAAGTATTTACTTGCCCTTATATTACATTATGTGAAAGGTAATTCATGGCAGATTATTGTAAATATGTCATTCTACACAACAAAATTTCATGACTTTTCCAAAACTTCCAATTATTTTTTACTAATTCCATGCCTTTTCCAGGATTGGACATTCAGCACATTACAGCAGCTGGTCAACCAATCCATCCAGTCCATCCTGTATCACCCGTTTGTTTACTGCATACTGACGTCTCTGTATATCAATGTCTGAGAATCACATGACTGACTGCTGTGCAGGCAGGGACAGCTTGTCTTTACAGACGTTTCTTATTAACAATCACACGCCAATTCACAGAAATTTGTGAGAGAAGATTTTGTAAGACATAATTCTTCACCACTTTCTTTTTAATCTACTTTACCATGAGATACATGGACACAAGACTCTGATGCAAATTCAAAAATGCACTGCAGGAATTGAATGATGTTACCAGCAGGAACATGGCCAAGGAACTGGATGTAATTTTTTTCATGTGAGCTGTTGACTGTAATCAACTCATCCTTCAACTTCAAAGATGTAGCAGGATCAAGGACAAAATTAATTTTCTTTTTTAAACTTGGTTTAAAAAATAACCAGTAAATCTACCTTCTACCTTCTTCTAAAGTAGTTTCTAACATTGCATCCCCCATGCTGTTTTCTGTCTCTTCAAATAAAAAACGTATAGTGAACCACACCGGCTATGCTCCCTGCCCGATACAGAGCATGTAGCCTTGTGATGTGTAGTCCCATTAAGAGCACTTGTAACCCTGGTTTGGTAATACTGAAAAGTTTGTATCTGAATCAGGGCGATCCGATGCAATGTAGCTTTGGAAAACTGGTACAAAAGTAAAATGGTGATCCTGGACAGCAAGACATTTGATTCCCAAATCCACATCACTTTGATCCAGATGAAATGTTTTGAACAACTGGGCCCTGAAGTCTCAGAGCTAATTTAACAAATTTGAGACGTACAAGAGTCCATCTGCCTCGAGCTGCTGCTGACCTCTTTATGCACCCGATGAATTCCCGACACTTACCTTCAAGCTGATTCCTAGCAGGTGTGACTACCCTACAGCCGTACTTGAGGCCCTAACTATCACCACAAGAAAACAATACTACTAAACTGGACAGGCAGGAAAAGGGTCAATATCTCACAATGGTTAGATCTCCTAACTTGCACACTTAGTTAATGCCACAAAAATGTTGTATTGGATCACAACGTTTCTACCAAAGGTCTTCCTCAGGTAATAGCTTTTTTTTTTAACAAAGGGGACCACACCCATATATCTAAATATCGGACGCCAATTGGCTGACATGCACCATGATGCAAGTGTGGAAAACCGTATAGAAAAAAACCCCAATGGAAGAAAAACTTCACAGATCATAAAAATACAACAAAACGAGTATAATTGCATAGTGAATACATATAGAGACAATACATGCAGTGGTCATCTTTAGAGAAAATCAATAATTTCGTCACCATATTTGGCAATACCTAGATATACTGCCATACAAAAAAATATATATACATAAAAATATAATTGTTTTGTATAGTATTTTTGTATGGCTCACTTGGATTGCAGTATATATTTATATATATATATATATATATTTGTATATATTTTTATATACACCTGCATCATGGTGCTTGTTAGCCTATTGGTGTTGATATCTATATATATGGGTTTGGTCCCCTTTGTTCAAAAAAAGCTATCATCTGAGGAAGACCTTTTGTCGAGACACTGTGATCCAATAAAACATTTTTGTGGCATTGAGTAAGTGTGCAGGCATACCTTCCTTTTCCCTGCACCTTCACCCAAATGAAAAAAGAGATGTGCGTATAACCCCTCCTTTTTCCTAAAATAGATCTCCTAACACAACAGATACCACTGGAAAAACAATCTGCTCTGCAAAAAAAAACCAACTTGAACAATTCAATAAAATACATTCAACACTTCTCAGCTCTATCATATTGCTGGCGAGCTGATGCCACATTACAGATATAAATGTAAAAACAACTGTGTAGCTGGCAAAGGGAAGGGAAGGAAAAGGAGGAAAGCAGGAAAGGAAAAGAGAAAAGTTTTTTTTAAAAAAAGTGTATGTGCATAGTGTGGATGTGTACAAAACCCATATCGCAAAACTTGTTCATTAAATGTAACTAAACCCAAATAATCAATCTTTACGTTTTTGTTATTGTTGTTGTTTTCTTGAATTTATCCTATATCAAATCTAATATCATCACTTTGCTGCCCTAAATGGTGAATAAAGGGTTAAAAAAAAAATTTTTTTTAAAAAAGTGTGGCTACGCTACAACTCTGATACTCTTTATAAACAATCTGGACCCTAAATAATCAAGAGTTGCGGGTCATGAAACATCGAGCAGAGAAATACTCACGTGAGCTCTTGGAGGGCTCGTTTAGAGTTCTGTAGATCTGGTAGGTAGTGAGAGAGTAATCCTTCTGTGAGTTTGTCCACAGCTTTCTTATCCACAAACACGTTCTCTACAGGGGCCGAGCTCTCCAGACACAGCGATTCCTGCTGTGCCAACTGGAGATCTGTCAAAATTTAAGAAAAAAAAGTATGACGCAGTTTTTAGTGTATTTTGAACATTAAAACACGTAAACATGTTCTAGTATAAACCACCAGTATAAATATGAACTTGGAAATGAGCATAATATGGGACCTCTAAGTCTAAACATTGTTGTGAAGCCCCGTGGTCACTTCCTTAGACCCCTAAGTTAATAGTCAGTCACGACTCACAAGTGAATGAGGATGCATCATCTACCCTATGACAGGCATAAACTGAGGCTGGATTCAGCTAATATTCACTGAAGTTATTTACTGCGAGGTAGTGGTAGGTATGAGGTGAATGTGTAGTTCAAAGCTGATCTTATGGTACTAAGTACTAATAATCATATTAGAGGACTTTGCCAAGGAACTACAACTCCTTTGGCCAAACCATTGTGGAAATCCAAATATGAAAACATCAAATGGGAATCCATGTGGAATAACAAATATTGTTCCACAAACAAAATTAAAGAAGTTCCCTTTAAAATCATACATTGAATTTATCCTGCCAACCAGGTAATCGCTAAATTCAGAGATGTGGACTGTATCTTTTGTAATAATGATATCAAAAGTATTTGTTATTTATTTTATGAATGCCTCTGCATTCAATTATTTTGAAAGGAAATAGAAAATTATTTTGTAACACTGACTAGTTCCAATAATTCGATAAAAAAGCAAAACATAATATTTTTGTATGATAAAACGGACTTGATAGTCACAAAATGTTTTTTTGAATTTTTTATGAAAAATATTACATTTGTGAATGTAAATGGACTAAAAAAAACAAAATAATAGTATTCAAAATAGAAATGAACATTTCATCCAAACTTACACAGACTGAAAGACAGCAAAGCCGAGAAAACACTGGACATTTGTAATACTTTTTTTTTGATAAATTGGTTGATCCCCCTCTGTATATATGTAAATAGTTGTAAATAGTTTGTCCTGCATGTTTTTTGTCCTGTCTTTCTGATGTTTTACTTTCAGTGTCCAATTTCCTGTTTGTTACATAACTGAATTTGTAAATATGCTTGAGCCATGTATGGAATAACTGGAAAAAAAATAAATAAAAATCTTTATACAGGATCATGCAGCCTGGTCATGGCAGGGCAGACAGGTGTACAGAGCACACACACCTTCACTGTGTGGAGGTTCACTCTGGAGCGAAGGTCCTTCATCTTCCATCTCCTCTACCTCCATGCGAAACCACTCTGTTCACCCACACTGCTTTTATCACCTGTACAAGAGTCATAAATAAAAGACAGACAGGTTTTATCAGATAGAAACTATCAGCTGAAGGTTAGCTTATCACATCACATCATTGAGGAAGTATTTTAGCTAGCTTGCTGAACTGCCTCATAATGTGAACAGTGTGACCAATTAGCAACCAGACAACCTGTAAACATGAGTCAGCGCCGTCTTACCTCTTTGACTGTTTACTAACAGTAGCTCTAGCTGTGAGGAGTTGATTTATTTCGACTAAAACGCAGAAGAAACAACCACAATTCTGGATTTGTTGCAACGTCTGGAGGGAAAAAAAAACATCATGTGATTCGTGCGTCGTCACGTGACTGCGGGCGAAACCAAACTTGCTAGTGTTATTTCTGAGACCGGAGAGGGCTGTCTACGACTCTGATGTTTACACCAGTATTACCATGACAGTCCTTAATTTGATGACAAACTAAGTTAGTACAACGTTAAAGTACATCCATCGGGTAAGTTCGGCTTTTATTTCTTTAAAAACTACCACGCTACAACGGTTGTTTGTGTGTCGCGAGCTCAAATGAGAAGATAGCTAACCGTTAATCGCTAGCTTGTTTCTGTTTAGCCGAGCCTGTTTTTTGAGAGTTTGTCAGATCATGAGGGGGGTGAGAGTGACTCAAGGACTTTTATTTAACATATGAAGTCACCAACTTTACTTAAATAAATGTTGGGATTACGAGTTGAAATTGCGGAGCTGCCCGGAAGCCGGACGTGTAACGGTGCTCTCCGGTGTCACTTTGGTGATGGTAACGGTGATTTATTTCGGTAATTCAAGTTAACGCGATTGCGTTAAATCGAAAGGAAAAACAAAACGAAAAACAAAACAAGCACACTAAATATATAGACAGAAAGGTGAAAGTTTAAGCTGAAGCTTATTATAACTTATTCACTTACGCACTGCCATTTAAAATCTTGTGTTTTCCTTAATTTTCTAAGTTTTTAAAATCAGAATAAAACAACAACAGGACAAAAACGGGAAACAGTAACAATATTCTGTAATATTTCATACTGAAATATAAGCATACGTTGTTTTATAGCTATTCACCACCACAGTTTGATACATTTTGTTTTTCAAGTTTTATAGTGAACTGCACAGTGTTTATATGTTATCACAGCCATTCCACAAGTTAACTCCTCTGATAGATACACATCAGCTCTCTATGTTTGTCCTTACCCTGTGTTTTCTGAAAATACATCTGTTTCCTTAAGTTAATACTTGTTCCCTCTGTTTTCAAACAGCCTCTGAATACAGGTAGAAGGATTTTTTAAATGTGTACATTATTTGTGCAGTTTTGAAATCAACTATATCACAGAATTTTAAAGCATGTAAGTTAATAAATAGAGGGAGTAAGTAAGTAATGTATGGAAGTATGAGAGCACAATATAGTATACATAATGACTTATGGATGAAGGTTTCTTTAGTTTTATATAATAAACTTTTGTTTCTTTCTTTGTCTCCTCTAGGTGCAAAAATGGAGTAGAAAATCCAAGATCTCAACCCAAAGAAATATGAATGATTACCTCAGAGGACAGTGATCTACATACAGAGCTCATCTAATTATTAAAAATGTCAGGTGGGAACCTATTGAGCAGGGTACGGTCCGCCTTCAGGAGGGAGCGGAGCGACTGGGACCTGAGCGACACAGCGCCCTTTGACTTCTCCGATGAGCTGGTGGAGGATGAGACGCCCAAATTCAACAAGCTGAAGGTGGTGGTCTCCGGGGAGATGTCAGACTACTCTGCCGGAGCTCCGTCCAACGGAGTGGCTGTGAACACGCTGGTGGTGGCGGATGATGATGACTCCCTGCTGGACTCCTCTTCCAGCCTGGGCAGCCCGGGGTTAAACATGGACCCCTGTGACAACTGCACAAAGAAGAGGGAGATGATCAAACACAAGAGAGTGATGAAGAGGCTTGTCATTGCAGCTTTGCTTTATTTCCTTTTCATGACAGGTGAAATCATAGGTAAGCATGTGCAGAACCTCAAACTACAAAACTGTTTTATAACTGTTTCATATCAGGGAGGCTTTATGACCAACATTTTACAGAGAAGTGGAGGACAAACAGCCTTTGAAGATGTTTGTCTTGATAAGGCTGTTAAAAGGAAACTGAGTATTGCAGGAACTTTACATGATCAAACAGGTAGAGGCAATGCTTTCACTTATCAACAGTCAAGTAAGTTTAGAAAATGAACTCTGATGCCCCCTATAAAGTTGGTTTCCACCAGCATTTTTTTTAATGTGAAGGTGCACCATTTACAAAAATGACCTTTGCTTACATCATAAAACATTAACTTTGGAAAAATGAGCAGAGGGAGCTGAAGTTGAATAATCATTTATCTGATGCAGTTTTTTTTGAAAGGAAGCTCTGTAATGTTGGTTTCAGGGTAGTTGTAGCTGTGGCTTAAACATGGGTTGTACACATTTTTATATTATCAAGTCCATCACTCGTATCTCATAGCTCTACATCAAGACCACAGTTGCTGTAGTTTCTGTCAGTGTGAAAGCAGCCGGAGGCCCTTATAAGTGATAATACATGTCAAACTGCCATATCAACCTCTTAAAGTTCGTCCTGCTGACTTGCCTATGCTGAATCATTTCCTAGATTAATAATTTTAGTCCTTATAAGGTGCCCATGTTGGAAAGTTTACGTCAGTATGACAGTTTTTTCTAATGAAAAAGTGGTTACTGACTTATTTTTGCTGATAGCGTGTGACAGTTCAGCACTTTTTAAATCAGATTTCATTTTCCAAGAGTCACTTTGGATCATATACTTTTTTTGTCACTGTTTGGAAAATTCAATTCTCCACTGAGCGAATTATCACAAAAAAAACTTCAAATGTACCTGTGGTTTCTGTGAGTTCACAGCATACCCAGAAATCCAGCTTTGCACCTTGCTCTTGGTGTGTGTCTTCACTTGAGCTGAAGCCCGTATAAACTCTTCTTTCGTATCTCAAAATCAGTACATGTATAAATATGTTTGAGAGATCTCAACAGATGTTATGTTCTTTGTTCGCATTGTCTTTTTCTTTCAGGTGGTTACGTGTCAAACAGCTTAGCCATAATGACTGACGCTGTGCACATGCTAACAGACGTGGTAGGCATTTTATTTTCTCTGCTGGCCCTCTGGCTCTCCACCAAGCCACCCACCAGGAGGTTCACGTTCGGACTGCATCGCCTCGGTGAGTCTCTGATCTCAGACCCACCCCTTCACACTTCCGCTTTCCACTTCCTCTCTGTCTCTGCTTCTGCGTGAGACCAAAGGATACGTGTGGTTTTGTTGCAAATGAATCAGTTCAAAGAAGAAAGTGTGTGCTCTGCAGTGTTCAAGCGAGATCAAATTTCAGACATGATATTTTTAAGTTTTATGAGAAGAAATGCAGATGAATGATATTTCTACCAATATCTAGTACACTTTGATTACATGAGCTGTTACCAAAATTAATATTTGTCATCATTACAACACTATTGTGTGTGTCTAGTTTCCACCAGTGAAGTTTACCTCTTACAGTGTGACTGTGGTGTTCGATGCTGGTAGATGTCTAGCAAATATTGCTTTATTAGTACCTTTCCTGATTTACAACAAAACTCTACACTGTTGCCAAATAGCTGCAATCACTCATGGAGATAAGAACCAGTTTTGTTCTAACATAGTTGAATATCGATAACAATGTTACTTGCAATAAAAAAACAGATATTAAAGCGTACTCAGTTCTTGACTCAGACTTGCACAGTGCAGTGTGTATAAACTGTTTTGGTTCCTATTAACCATACGTGAGTCTTGAGGAGCTGCATTATTTATTCATGGCCAAACTGAAACTTACACTATTTATTTACTAACACAAGACAACTTTACTGTGGATTTATTCTCTGCCCCGAGCGGAGCCACCGTCAGTCTGTATCTGTCACGCTTGACTACATGCTCGCTATGCACTGAGCAATTCATATTGGAGCAACACTTTTATAACACCAGATCTGATTCTCAAGTACGCGATCTTGCCTGTGTCCGTCTTAACCCTTTGAAATGTGGATTGACATCACTTTTTTGTGCTGTGTTCACATGCCTTTCACAACTTTTTGGACCTTTGTGAGTGAGTTGGTTGGATTTTTTTTAAATGCATAGGAAAAAGGAAATTAGCAGCTTGAAACATGCGAATAACAAGAATTTAGTAGATTTCAAAAATTATTTAACAAATAAGCGAGGGAAAAATGTCTAGAAAGCAATACTTATAACTATCATAATTATATATTGGAAATATATTACAGAATTATTGTTGTTCTTAAGCATTTTTTAAGGCATTTTCTTGTTTATTTTTGTTTGTTACTTTACTTTTATTATTTATTTATTTATTGCTGGTCTGGACCCCTTTTATGGGGATACTCAGCTTGCTTTCCCCAGGGGCCACTTTTCAAAATGACAAGCGGCCAGGGGCCATTTAATAAATAAATGTTACTAATATTTATCAGAATAAACACAGAAAATCCTGTTACAGCATCCCCATGTAGATCAGGTGTGCACAGGAGCATTTCTAGGATTTGAGGACCATGAGGGGCTTAGCTCAGACCTGTGTTGATTTTTTTAAAGCTATATTTCGATGTATTTTATGCACTCTTATTTACATTTAAAGTACCAAAAATGAATCAATTCATTTTTATTTTAATTGGAAAATGGTCGCCGGGCCACCCAGCACCCTATCGGGGGCCAGATTTTGCCTGCGTGTCAAAAGTTGAGTATTACTGCCATATAATAACTCCCATAATAAACAAATACAAAAGGGGACTTCCTGACCAACTATTCTCTGGATACAGTCATGAACTGATGTCAAAAAATAGCATGCTTTGGTGCAGTCCCATAGGGCATGAGTTAACTTCCTCTCGTCAGCACCCGGGGTCATGTTTAAGCTACATACAGCTACATTAAGCACACATAAAAGACATAATATCATTTATATAAATGGAGATCAAGAAAAGGTCCAAACTCTCTTTTGGAATTATTAGATTTTAACAGATTGGATCATTTAAATTTTTTGAGTTGATACTTAAATCTATCCAGTATATCACGCCATTGTATTTGGCAATATTTGTCTATTGTTTCCTACACCACTTTCCTTCCCTGTACTGTTCAGTTAACCATTGTTATTCATCCTATTCAAGCACATTCTTCCTGTTGAGATCAGTTTTTTCCTTCCAGCTGCTCCTGTGTTTGTTGTTATGAACATGTTTTGTATACACAACTGACTGTGATTTCCTGACCTAGAGGTGGTATCGGCAGTCCTCAGTGTGGTGCTCATCTACATCCTGACGGCCATCCTGCTCTACGAGGCGGTGCAGAGGACGGTCCACCAAGACTTTGACATAGACGGAGACGTCATGCTCATCACTGCAGCTGTCGGAGTGGCTGTCAACCTCATGTAAGAGAGACGCTGATGGGTAAATGTGTGTTTAGAGAAAACTGGGAGGCTGTCACAAGCTGAAGTACAAAGACACTGAGTGTCAGCAAAAATTCAACAGTTCATCCCAAAGTACTGTCTTTAAATGCACTTTATTAGCTTTAAATTGCTGATCCTCAGTGTTTGACCATATATACTAAAGACTCACCAACTGCAGTGAAATCATGAAGTATACATGTAATGTCAACACCTAAATCAAATCCCCCTTTCTTTGTTTTTTGTGTCTTTAGAATGGGTTTCTTGTTAAACCAAGGTGGTCACCTTCACTCTCATGGCCATGGTCACTCTCATGGCCACGGTCACTCTCACAGCTCGAGTTCACAGCCGGCTGGTTCAGGTCAGCCGCAGAGGCAGCACGGCAGTCTGGCTGTAAGAGCTGCTTTCATCCACGCTCTGGGAGACCTCGTCCAGAGTATCGGGGTGCTTATAGCTGCCTACATCGTCCGCTTTAAGGTACCTGCCCTTTCTAAAGAACGGTTTGCCAACTTGCCAACGATTTAGTGATAATTATTAACACAGCTGTTTTTTAATGTTGCTTCCATGAACTTTCTCTTTCTGTCTCTAAAATGTCTTTTGTCGAAATTAATTTAACTTTTCTTTCAGTAGACTTGCTTAATTTCCTTTTCTGCTATACAGCTACATTGTGGATAAAAGTAATTTGTACCTGCCAAAATAAAAATGTACTTATTGAACCTACTACTGGTCATTTAGAGAGTGTTTGACCTTTGTCAGAAACACCTTGTTGAACTAGAAGGGCAGTCGGAAAGAGCACAACTGCTAGGGCCCAATGCCCCACAATCCTGTAATGTAATCAAAATTAAAAAATATTTTGGGTTTCTGCCCCATTATTCAGATCTGCATCAAAATTTAATGTGTTCTTCCTTGGCCCTTGCTACACCTTTCCACCAAGTTTCATGAAAATTGGGCCAGTAATTTTTCAAACCAAGCAGAAAACATAACCTCCTTGCAGGAGGTGATAATTATTGGCAGTCATACATTTTCCGTTAATCTATTTCTGTGTAACTGTTGGCTGTAATCTGGTTTTAAATTAAACTCTTGAATTGAAATTACTTGACATTTACAAACGGCCGACATGGCTCAGCATGCAATAGGTGCATTCATTTTAGTAACTAATTATACTTCAAGAAAACTTTAACTGTCAGTTTATCTGATGTAACTCTGACTTCACAGCCGGAGTTTAAGTTGGCGGATCCTATCTGTACCTACATCTTCTCTGTTCTGGTTCTCTTCACCACATTCCGCATCGTACGAGACACAACCGTCATTGTGCTGGAGGGTGAGTCTTTGGCCGTAGTCCCAGAGTCCTGTCAGATGATGTTGTGTCGTATATAGAGTGGTGTAGGTGCAGTAAGGTGTTGTTTGTATCTTGCTGTGTCAGGTGTTCCCAGACATTTAGACACTCAACGAATCAAAGAGGACCTTCTGAAGCTGGAGGACGTCCAATCGGTCGATGAGCTGAATGTATGGGCGCTGACAGCTGACAAGACGGCAGCCATAGTGCATCTCCAACTCAGTGAGTAGATTTATGACATCACTGCATGCCATAAGGGAGAGGGAGTACAGTCAACTCTCTAATCTGTTATTCAGACAAAGCAGTAATAGTTGCCCCTATTTACTTTTTCCTTTTTAGTTTTCAAACAAAAAAACAAGGTATTTTTTTGTCAGCTCTGTAGAGTGATTATTGATTTAGTATGAATTATTTAGTATTAACAATCTACAAATTTCTCACTTATAGTTTTTGCAATGCCATTTATGTGAAAGTAGGTAATGGTAATATAATATAAAGAGGCTCCAGAGAGGCTCCAGAGAGAGGCTTCCTAGGACTAGTTCCTAGTCCAACGTCTTTGGTTTTACATACAGTAATTTTAACATTTTGGAGTTAAGAAATGTTGGTTGGGCAAAACAAGACACTGATGAAGTCTCTTTAGCTTCTAGGATATTGTTACAGGCTCTTCTTGCTGTTTTCTTATGTTTTGTTGACTGTATGATTAGTCAAAGAAATTAATCAGAGACCAATATAATGGTTAGTTATATACTTCTTTAAGTGCCCCAGTTAACCTTTACTGTGAAATTGACTCACTTAACTGGAATGCATTTGTTACTCATTTAGTTAATTTCTGTGTTGTTCTTGATGGGACATGTAAACATTTCTGCTGTGGATAAAGTGTATTGCCACACACAGTGCTATAGGTTATCTCATTAACTCTTTAAAACCTGAGCAAATGAGCGTCTTAACAAGAAATTGCCCAAAAATTAGCAAGACATTAGTAAAAAGTTACAAGAAAATTAGCTGAAAATTATCAAAAAAAAAGGTAAAAGCGCAAAACTAGGGGATGACCAAAAAAAGTGCTTGAAGAAAATAAATTTGATAATTTTCTAAAGATTTTCTCCCTCTTATTTAATTTTAGGGTCATTTTCTTGTTACATTTTACTTTTTTTCTTTTTGTCAATTTGATTGCCTTTTTCCCGTGTTATGAAAAGAAATCAAACCAGTTTGCTCATGTTTCAAAGGTTTAATTACTTGTGATAGGCATATGAAACAGCACAAGAGAAGTGATGTTGATCCAGTTTTCTAAGGGTTAATTCTCAAATGCATTTGTGCGTTCACAGCGCCCTCTAGTGCCAGCAACTGGGAGGACGTCCAGGCGAAAGCCCGCCACTTGATGCTTCACACCTACGGTCTCAGCAGGTGCACAGTGCAGGTGCAGACACACAGGCTGAGGCCGGTACACAGTTGTTCACACTGCCAGCAGCCCAGCGCCTAAAAAGAGAGACTCGTGCTTACTTTGACTTCCACAGTGCATTTCATGGAGCCAGGAGAGTTCAGCGGAGGGGCCTGGATGTCACAGCGCTGTCACAACTCAGTGCCATAGCAGGAGACATAGTATGTAAGTAAAAGAAGACTGGTGCCAAAGGACAGTCAATGAACCACACGTTTCTAATTAGAGGATCAATACAGCATCCAGGGACCTTATGCACTTACGCTCACAAAGCTTTCGGGGTGGAGTTTGAATGCTTGAAGTCTCAGATGAGAAGAATGCTCTTAATTCACCATTGCAGCCTATTCCAACTGTTAACTTTTTTTTTTTTTGTATTTTGATGTTTGATTTATCACACCTGATGTTTTGTCGTCAGATGTAAATTTATGTTACCGGGTGTGAGGACTGTAAACTAAGATTGTATTATTTTATTGAGGATGTCAGCAAATGAAAAGTTACCTCATGTCATTGGATAATAACTGTGGTCGCAGTGCATATAAGCTGTCCGCCTCACCACCGGCGCATAGAGAGGCGAAAAAACCCTTTATCATTGTGTCACTTTAGCAGACAGGACATCTCATCAAATGCACTCAATTATTAATATTCTTTAGCCAAAGTCTGTTTAACACAGATTTTTTGAATGCATTAGGTATTCTTAAAACAGTCTGTACTGACCAATACTTCAAATGTCAACACTTAACATTTTAGCATGTCTCTTAATTTATGGGAAGCACGCAACTGACAATCACAGTGTGACTGACTTTGGAAAAGGATAAATGCTACAGTGGTGGGACCGATGTCAGTACGGCTCCAGCTTCACACTCTATGCTCAGCTTTATTTCATATCATTAACTGACAGTATAACAATGCGGGCAGGTATTTGGAGTCATCAGTATTTCAGAGTTGCAGTGTTTTCAGGGAGGGAGGTGTGAGTTGAAATTTGCCAATAAAGGTGTTAATAGTGTTTTCCCTAAGAGGCTGTGAAGAGGGTTTGTGGTAAACATTTTCATGTTTCTGGTATTAATCATAAAGAGAAATCAGGAATTGGATCACTGTTTTTGTTTATAATTAAGTATTTAATCTCTCAGTATTTTGTTTTCCTGATAATTTCACAAAATCTACAAGGAGATACCATAGGCCAAAACATTTTTTTCATGCACTTTTGATATTTTGGGCTATTCTGCTACCGTACATTGGTGTAGATTTCCAGGGGGATGCAGGGGAAACGTCCCCCTCAATATTTAGTATGCATTTGTCTCCCCCAATAAAAACATAAAAGTAGCAGATGACTTTTATCTGACAAAATCAAAGATATTTACACCTTCAGTTGATGCAGGAAATTGACAAATTGGTGCTCCAGAATGCAGACAATTAAGTATTTGATGTGCTTTCCCCCCAATGTTGAAATAAAACCTACACACTTGCTTCCATATGATGTCTTCTTTCAGATTAGTTGAGACAAAATTTCTGTTCTGTGAATTCATGCAAAGGGCACATTTAATTAGATAATGCCTCATTTCATATTAAATCTTCAGAGAACTTGATATACAAAAAAATACCTATCTCGTACATACACCAAACCTTTCAGTTGTATTCCCATGCTGTTAACAGTGGGGTTAAACATACCGGTGTATTGTGAATAGCCTGATTTATATAACATTTTATACAACAGTTAGATCCCACCAAGCAATTTGATTGGTCAAGAGGCATTCATGAGTGTAGTACTCATTCCATGAGTACTGCGTTGGGATGTTTTAACTCTTTATTTATCACTCCACCTTACGGCTGTCATAAACCATTAACTAGGCCTGTGGTAGTTAGCTGATGTTACTGTAGATTGTAATGTAACAGTGCTCTGAGGTCTATTTTTGTCCCTCTGGGCTTCCCGTATGTCAGGGTAAAAATGTAAGTTGTGGCGGGAACTTCCACTCTTTTCGGGGCTCGTGCTTGTGTGTGAGCGTTGATTAGCGAAAATAAAAGTGCAGCAGTTGCTGTTGAAGTTGTCAGACCACATCTCATCCCGTTTATTGTTTTATTAATTAGCCAGTTAGGCGAAGCTAGGTCGCTCGGTTACATTGGTGGCGGTTGTGTTCTTCAGCAAACCGCTGTGGGGGCTTTTCTGTGGACTTGTTGAGCCGTTACCCGTGCTATTTAGCTTAGCTGCCTCAGTATAGCTAGCTGGTTAACCCCTGCATGGTGCTTCAAGACTGTTAACTGCTATGTTACGAAGATGTGGCGTCGAGACTTTTACCGTTTTAAACCCGGCACGGAGATGTTTGACAGTTGCTAGCCCGGCGGGGGAGACTGCAGTTATGAGCCGGTAAGGATTATTCCTCCTCGCCTTGGTATTTCAGGAGAGCCACACAATATACAATAGTGTGCTGCAGTTAAGAGACTTTTATTTCACTGGAAACACACAGATAATTGTACATGATACGAAGCAGCTGCCCTGAACATAATATGTAGACATAACTAGAGCGCAACGGCTCTGAACCTAAGGAACACAATGTAGTTTTGTGTTGCTAGGCAACAGCTGTTACTTTCAGCGGTACCGGAACTGTTGGTGTCGGTGGAGCAAAAAAAAAAAAAAAAAAATCATTAGATGAACAGCCAAATCATAATCTGTTGTTGCTTATTATTATTGTTAACTAATATATGACGGTTGTGGCACTGTTGTATAAAAGCATTATCACACTGGAGGTAGTGCTGTTATACTGTATATCATCACGGCTGTGATTATATTTGGCATCTTTGGCCTCGTACCTGTGACTGAAGAGGTACAACAGCAATCCCTCTCATGTGATATGGCTTTAATATTATGAAAAACACAGCAAAAGTTGATTTTTGAACTTTGATTCTTTTTCTGGAAATGTATGCAAAAGACAAATCTCTAATTAGGTAATGCATCATTTGCAAATTTGAATATAAAATTTCAGAAAACCTAAAATACAAACAATAATTGTCTGTCAGTAATCATGAAGGGAAGTTTAATGGTGATGTCTGGTGTCATGATTCTGGATTTTGTTTGTAGATTGTTTCTTCTTTTATTCTGAAAGTCAGTCACCTCCTGTTTTACTTCAGGTCTTTGTGTATTTTCCCACCTGTTTTCCTGCACACCTGCTTTTTTTCAGTCTCCTTAGTCCTTTGTTCCTCATGCCACCCTAGTTTGCGATCAGTTTAATCTTTGTGTTTTTCCTTTGTACTCTGAGTTACTCCTGCCAGCATCTTCAGTTTTGTTGTGTGGCTGTTTTGGATGTCTCGTACCAATTTAAATAAAATCTAATTTTTTGTTTATTTCACATGCTGTCGGGTTCATGAGCTCAGCCTTAACATTTACTTCATTTTATTTTTATTATATTTCATTTTTTTCCTACCCTTTTCACCTGTAATGTTGTATTTGTCATCTAAAAACATATGGAATTTTGTAAAACATATAAAGATATATAGATTTTATAAAACATATATAGAAACTGGTCTGTTGTGTGAGTTGGTGAAATGTTGCTGACGGCATTTAGTGTGCTGTCACTTTTCACCGCTAGGTGATGTACTTCTACAACAGCTGAGAAATCCTTTTTATGACATGATCAGTTTGATAAGATAACATACATACACATTGTTTGCGTTACACCTCTCATTTACCACCTTTCACTTCTTAAATGATGGTGCACTCATGGGCTGAACGGCAACATAAGACCCAAATTTATGTTTAAAAAGATTATTCTTTACATGATCAAACTGTCTTAAATTGTAGTTTCTCTTGCATTACTAGGTGCAAGTTTGGAGGCAAATAAATCCTTCACCATGGAGAAAAATTAAGTTTCAATACAGTATGAAAAATTAAAAAATTAATAAATACAAGGCTCATTTTCACATGTCAAAGCTGAGTGTCTGTATATTTATCTAGTGGTAAATGAGCAAAGATATAAGAATAAGTATATTTAAAACATGAAAACACCATCTTACCAAGGATTTTCACACAAAACAAAGTTAATGTTTAAAATAGACATATCAAAGGTTTATTATGACAGAATGAGTTAACTGGGAGTGTCTCAGTTTCCAGGTAACCAAAAGCAGGCAACTCCTCTGTTTGCATTGCAGTAGAGCCAATTGTTTACAGCATCCACCTGACCGCCGTGCTTCACCTCAGAGAGCCATAAACTGCTGTAAAGAGCCCTCTTTACTCACTGGTCTCTAAACCAGCGAGAGAAACAATATCCGGGTCAAAAAAAGTCACTCTTTGTGTTTTCACAATAATAGCATTGAAGTGCGCCACTCACACATGGGGATTTCCATTTCTTACTTCTCCTGCACTGTGAGAGTGACTACTTGCTTTACTTGCTGCTCACGTGTTCTGTGGTGTCACTACGTCCATGACCGAGTCACGTACACAAATTCCAGCAACGACATCCTTCCTCTTTGGTCATTGTTTCCCTAAATAACCTTACAGTTGCTTGATAGGTGAAATCAAGTTCTCTCTCACTCTACCTTTATTTTTAAATACAAGACAACTGGAAATGCCTTCCGGACATAAAACAAGTCAGCACTCATCCACAGTATCTCCTGTTTTCATTCTCTAAAGCTATGAAATGTGACTATAAAAGAATAATTCAAAATCAGATTTAAAAACATGTAAAGAAACAGTCGCAGCAAAGAGGAGGGAAATGTTTAAAAAAGTGAAACACTGTTTCTGACATAACGTGCATGTAACAAAACAGGAGAATGGTTTCCTGAAACTGATCAGGAAACAATGTACTCGCCTCTCTCTTTGTTTAGTGTTTAATAATTCATGAAAACCCTTTCAGATTCAGCAGTCCAGTGGCTGTTTGCCACACTACGCCCTAGTCAGACACCGTAGAGGTGTTTTCTGATGTTTTTGCTCTCTTCTGAGATACGAGATGGATGTTAAGAGGATTGTCTCTCATTAGGGAACACAATGGGAGCATTGAATGCTCATGCAGCTGTAAACTGAGCAGATGAGTGCATTTGGACATTGCTTGATGGCAGTAATTACTTTATAGCTGTTCTTCGCCAACAACACCTCGCCATCTTCTTGTCTGCAAACATTTAAACAAAAACTGACTGCATCTTTTAAATAAAAAGTGCAACGATTTAAAAAGCAACATCTTACTTGTTTTTTTTTCAGCGTTCAAGTTCAGTTCAGCGGTTGACAAAACAATCTCACCTTTTTAGAGGAAATACACCTCTTAGTCTTTATTTTGTGTTATTCCTCGGTAATTGTTGTTATTCCATATCTCTAATCATCAAATAAATTCAATCAATCAACCTTAAGGTCCATTTAGTAATTGTTTTGGAGCTATATGAAGTTTCCTTACTTATCATGAAATTGTAGATGTTCAAATGTTCTCAAATGATTAACTTACCTCTCATAAGATTACACACATTTATAACATGACAACATGTCAAACTCTATCGGCTGATGATGATCATGTGGGAACTTGTGTGGGAGATTCTATTTTCAAATAAATATAAAAATTTAACCTACTCATGTAAAGCATTAGATCTTCTTTTTCTATTTATTGCAAGAAAATCACACTTGCATCAAAATAACATTAATAATACCTTTTCCAGGGAACTAGTTTTGTATGTTTCCTTACTAGCAGGTTTTACTGGGAAACCTAAAACGGGGCCTATTGTTACTATTATTGGGTACACCTGTGCTATTTCAGCTAAGTCATCTATCTGCAGTAAAAAAGTCTAGTCACTGATGCATGTGCTGAATACAAACACAGTTTGAAATGATAGACTGACATTAATCTTTCTTAATGCCAACAATGCATTAGTCAATTTCACAATACACTCGGAGTCGCCCAGCCTGTCTGAAGCACTCAGCCACAAACCCATTTCTCTTTAAAGGAATAGTGTGTCAGTTATTGCTCAGAGTTATGAATGAGGTGATGAGGCAGAAGAACAGGCAGGGAGGGAAACTCAGGACTAGGGACGGCCTAACAGGTGTGCAGCTGGGTAAATGAGGGAGAGGCAGCACAGGAACACAGACAGGGAAAAATGCAGTAAACTGAATCCCAAAACCAAGACAGCACAGTCCTCTTAATGATACACCAATCAAGTGAAAACAAACACAGACCAACTAATGTAGGCCACTTAAATTAGTCTTTTGCAGACACTCAGTCCAGTCTCCCCAAAAATCTGAAGGCATCAGGACACAGCAGACTGTGACAAAATGTGTGCCCCTACTGGGGACTTTGTCAGTGGTGGATAAATTCACATTTAGTGCAACAACAGTTTTTCTAGATCGTTCAAGTATGTAGCTACTCCCCTTGAAATATATTTTTTTAAATCCAAATAGCCTACCCTTTAATCATTTTACGGGTTTCAAAGCATTTTGCCACAGTACTATGGTTAAAATTAGCCAGATGACTAACACTGGCACATTTACAGAAGTGTTGATTAGCGTGTTGTCCTTATAAATAAGGGAGAGGTATGTGAAAAAGTGCCTAGGGCAGGGGTGTCCAAACTTTTTTTGAATGGGGGCCAGATTAGATAATGTGAAAATACCTGTGGGCCAGCTACTTCTCACATCACAGGGGTTGTTAAAACACATACAAATGACACAAACACAACTGTTTCATCTTTAAGTGGAAAAATGTTTAACTCTTCACCACTCCTGAAAGCAGCAGCCCTCGCTGATCTGTCTGCTACATTGCAGGAAATATCTGGTGTTAGATAACTGTTAAAATTTTGCATATTTTGCCCATGCAGTTCCTACTTGGTGCATGTCTACAAAAAGTATGATTGTCCTGCCATTGTGTGGTGAATGAAAATAAATGCAAAGTGAACTTGCTTTATAAATCAATATAGTGTTAATCACATAGGATATTTTGAAAGACATGCTGAGGGCTGTTTAAAATTGGTCCTTTTGACCTGTCACAGCAGAACATGCACAGGTTTAAATGACAAAATTAATTATGAAAATGAAATTAATTTAACTGCTTCAACAGCAATGTGTTGGTGATGTCAGTGCTGATTTACTGTAATGTGTGAATTCAATGAGCTCATTGTCAGTGTTATTAGTAACAACTGTGTCAGAGAGCAAAAAGCTATATCAGGCTTCAACAACACAGACAATACTTTTTTTTAAAACTTAGATTAATGATTAGTTTTTGTCTTTTCCTTGGACTTGTTGACAAAGAAAAATATAGATTACCACCTTACTTTTTCTTTTACTATGCTTTGATGTGTTTACTCATGTAGCCAAATCCAACTTTTTAGCATCGTATTTATAGTTCAAACTCTTTTTGGGAGGCAGATGATGCAAAAAAGGAGATAATACTATTAGTTATGCAACACAAGCCCAAAATATAAGTATCTAAAGACAATAACAGGAATAATCCTTACCTTGACATACAACAAAAACAGCATGCAGCACCATTCCTAGCTAAGTTCAATTTGTAAGCACTGAATTTATAGTGTCAACAGTTTTTGGGAGGCAGATGATGCCAAGAAGAGAAATTACTTTTAGAGCTGTAACACAAACCAAATTATAATAATAATATCTCAAGACAGCATTGCAAATAGTACTGCATAAATATATTTATACTTTGTTGATTTTTAAGAACAAATGCAACACTGTAATGAGAAAGTCATTCAGCATGTTCACAACAATAATTTATTGACACTGTACAATACATTATTTACTGAGTTTACATTTTGTCTTTCATATTTAGACACTACTCACATCTACTTAAAATTAAACACCACAGCTTATTTGATGTAAATGTAGCTCTCTAGCTATGATCACAGACTTCCAGAGGAAGCTTTTCACTTCATGGTAGCATGACTACAGTTGTTCTACAGTTGTGGATGGATGTCCAGAGCCGGGTGAAACCCCACCAGTGGAGCAGAAGCATTTCCGCACACTGACTGTCAAAGCATCCTAGTTTGTGCAGAAAGGATTCTGTTGGACTGATGGGGGGCAGGCAGGTGGTCTCACAGTGGATCTCTAGAAGACACCTGCCTTTTTTACTTGGTGAGACTCTTCACCAACTCCAGCTCCTCCACTGGTTTCCACTGCTGATTGATGGTGATGAGCTGCAGCACCAGAAATAAAAATTAGGCTTCATATGATGTATTTTTAAGGTGTTCAACTTTAAGCACACAAGTAGCATGTACAAACATGTTTGGCAACATAGACATGATTGATCTTATGTTGCAATAGCAGGCTGACACTAATCAGATAACATTTCCTCCTCAGTGACTCAGCAGTTTGCAGCTGCACTCTCAAAGATTTGGCTCATATTTCAGTGCCAAGCAAAATAAAACATCTTGTCAAGCTCGTTAAAAATCATCCAAAGATTATAAAATATTGTGTAATGATTACACTTACCTTTTGGGGTTTTGATGGGTCCAGTGTCTCCCATGGTTCTGGGTTTCTGGTCTTGTTTAAACTAAAAACAATGAATGCAAATGAAAGAAAGAAGTCAGATTCAAGTGTGAGAACAGGTAAAAAGTTAGGTGCAATTTAAAGCACTTAAAAAAATAAAGTGAAATGTAGTTTTCTTCAAATTAGAAAAAAGCAATAACACTCACATAACATCAGGTTTAGTTAATAGAAAGTAGATAGAAGCAGTGGTGGCTCCTGTTGCAGCAAAAGCCATGAACCCTATGAGAGGGATCAGCTGAAACACACATGTAAAAAAAATAAATTTTTTGATGTGCATCATAATTTTTGAATGCATGTAATTTCCTACATGGGCTGTAAATCCAATATCCGGACAACATAAAATAACTTTTAACTTAAAATGTAGACGACCAACCTCCTTTTTCTTCCTCAACATTTGGAAAAACCCAACCATTTTTCAGATTTCTTTAACACCTAGAACATAAATTGATTATATTTCCACTTAAAAGTGAGGCTAAGAGTCCATTCAGTGAATTAAAGTCAAAGTCACAGTTGCAGTAGTGTGGGAGGGCTCACCTGTTGTTGCTGAGAAGTCCTTGAGGTCTCTTAGCGCAGCATCCTGTGAGGCGGCTGATGTAGGCTGGATGAGAGGTTAGTACGAGGTGAAAGGCACGTAGACAGACAGAGCTTCCTGCACTGAACCGCACCAGTGGAGTTGAATTCATCAACAGATGTAATTTGATGATCAATAAATTTTCTGAGTGCGCAGCCCCCTCTTGTGGCTACATTGGGAAAGTGAAGGTCAATGGCTCAAAATGTGATGTGATGTGATGAAGTGCTTCTCAGTGATAAAACACGAGAAAATACCAGAAGCCATGGATTGAGTTTTACTTATTTTATTTCAGAGCACACACTCTGTAATAATAAAATTTAAAGGACATATGTGGTTTATCATCTGGGTGGTGTTTGATATGCGTGGATCTGCTGGGCGGTGAGAGAGGGGCTCATTTTGCTGAGGGACTGGAGGAAGTGTGTGTGCTTGATGGCAGAAGCCTCCATGTTCTCCTCCTGTAGCGCCAACAGAGCAGCCTGGAAGACAAAAAAAATGTTTTCAGGAATTCTTACTCTGCCCACTGGTCTCTGGATAAATTTAGGACTAGGATTACATTTTGTATTTTAAAAAATAAAGTCTTCACATTACCTCTTTACACAGATTTTCAAGGTCAGCTCCAGAGTAGAGCTCAGTCTTTGTGGCCAGCTCCTCCAGACACACATCAGCATCTATGGGCATCGACGCTGTACACACCTTCAGGATGCAAAGACGGGCCTAGACACACAAATATAGGAGGTAGGTTAATTAAAGTTACACTGATATGCTGATGATACACAGATCTCCCTTCCCCTTGAGGCTAATAACTACAACAAGCATCAAATCCTGGATGGCTTTCTCCAAGTTAATGAGCTGAAGTTTTTTTTAATTTGGACCATTTGACAAAATTATTTCTCCTAAACTTAACCCATTGGCTCCCTCAGTTAAACCACATGCAAAAATTATTATTATTTAATTATTTGAGTTTGACAAACAAATCAATATGTTAAGAAAATTAAGCTTCATGCAGCTATACATCATCTGCAAATTCAGATATATTCTCTGTACTTGTGACCTAAAAAAGCCACACATGCCTTCATAAGGCTCCCACCTTGATTTTTGCAAATCTTTGTATTTTGGTATCACCCAGTCTTGTTTATCTACCACTTAAAAATGCTGCAGCAAAAGTCCAAGATCAAGAAAGAAAGAGCACATTTCTCCCATTTTTGCCTCAATGCACTGGCTGCCAGTTAGCAACACAATTGATTTTAAAATCCTCATGTTTGTTTTCATTATGTAAAAAAATATAGTAGTCCCACACAGCCAAAAACTGTGTAAGGCAAAAACTAAGGTCCACACACTGGAGCTGCCTTAGGGGCAATTTATTATCACCACGAGAAGTGACAATTGGAGCAAACACTCTTCTTCAGACAAGTCTGACAAAGAGCAGTAGCTTTAAATGTCATTTGTGGATTTGCTAATAAATTAAACTTAAAGAGGGCTGCAATGTGGAGACATATCTTAATTGTTTTCAAAGTGTTAAATGGTTTCACCATTTCTTGTATAACAGAACTTGTGTTACACTGTCAGAGAATTGAGATCTTCTGATGAAACAGTTTGTCCTGACATCCAGGACTTGATGTTACAGAGACAGGGCCATCTATGACTGCACCAAAACTATGGATTTCTCATGACTCACAATTCTCCCCCACTATGGACTGAACTTCAAGATTCATCTTAAAACTCACTTCCACTCATTAGCTTTTAATTGTGCCTAACCAGCTCCACTAACAATATAGTTTTCATTACTATGTAAAATTGTTTGTTTCCTTTCTTTGTTTTTGTTTCTGCTATAAAGCACTTTGGGTCAACTGATTTATGTTTAAAATGCTATATTTAAAAAGATGATTTTGATTTAATAAATTGCTTCCAAAAATGCTCATATATTACTGCTGTTATACTCCATTTTAAACAAATAGCTTACTTGCTGGTCCGGTGGTGGGACGTAGATGATGTGGTCCAGTCTGCCAGGTCTGAGGAGGGCGCTGTCTAAACAGTCAGGTCTGTTTGTGGCAGCTACCACCATCACATCTTTGTTGCAGACTTCCTGGCAATCCAGCTGTTGCAGAGCAGATACGGTTTACAGCATAAAATGTTGACTGAATCACCTCCTACTGATCAGATGTGTTAACAGAAGGAGGAGTGACAGCATCAGAAACACTTTTAACAGCTGACCTGCTCCTGAGTGCGATTCTCCTCCACTCCCTCCGCCTGGAGGATCTTCTCTGTCCCTCTCCTCTCCAGCGTCTTCAGTCCGACCCCATCCATCTCATTCAGGAGCACAGACAGGAGGCGCGTCTGCACACTGTTCGGTGTCTGACTACTTGACCGCGAGCCAATCAGAGAGTCAATCTCATCGAGGAACAGGATACAGGGAGCACAGGCGCGGGCCTGACGAAACAGCTTCGAGTGGACAGACAGATGCAGGTGTTTATGAAAGAAATTGAAGGATGCAAACACTACAGCCAATCACAGGTGTTATAACAGAAAAGAAAATACCTGAGCTAAAGCCCTCTCTGAGTCCCCGACAAAGGGGGAGTAAAGGTCAGCACCGCCGACAGACAGGAAGGCACAGTGAGACGAGTTGGCTGCAGCCTTGACGAGCGTTGTCTTTGCACATCCTGGAGGTCCATAGAGTAGCACACCGCGGGGCCGACACAGACCCAGACGGACAAATGCCTCAGGGTATAACATCGGCCACTCAATACTCTGATGTTCAGAAACAAGAGAGGACAGATGCAGAGGAAGCAAAACCCATAAATTCCATTTAGTATTTTTCTTTCTCAATTAACAGATGAGATGATGTTTTACATCGTCTAATTCAAACACTGTTGCTCAGTCACCTGTCTTAGCTTGAGTTTGACTTCATCCAGACCTCCTATCTGCTCCCATGTCACTGGAGAGAGCTCTGTCCTGCCCAGGCTGCTCCGCAGGCAGGAGGGACGCACCGCCTTCAGGGCCTCCTGGAAGTGCGTCATACCCATCACCTGCTCTCCTGAACCCTGCAGACAACAATAACAAGGCAGCAATAGAAGAAACACATTCATAAATCTTTGCCTTCAATACACTGAAGGACCAGCTTTTATATAAAAAAAACAAAACAACAACAACATATAAATCTGGGGTATGACTATTATTGCGGATTAAATTATTTGGAATTTTGGTATAGTTTCTCTCTTTTTTTTGTCTTTTCCATTTTTTTTTGGTATGACCTAAACCTAGTAATGAGCCTACACCTTTTCGGTCTACATTCCATATTTTCATTTTGTCTATCATTTTAATTTAAGGCCTTGTTGTTTTTATACTTTATTATGTGCATTCATTTTGGGAAATTATTGATCAAAAGAAATTTCCATATGCCTTTACTATAGATGCACTGCAGTGTGAATATGAGTGCATGTTTTTTAGTGGAATGCCTGATTTATATATATTTTATATTTAAAGCACAACACACTTTCCAAACAGTTGATTTGAGTGTGCCCCAACTCACACATGTGGATACACACGTTAGGTTGCCAAAGAGCCACCATAATACTTGTGTCTAGCTGGAAAGCCGAGCACTAAAGTGCATTTTTCCTGTTCTGCCTAACGTATCAAATCAAATATGAGTCTTTTGAGATACTGTACTGTAATTCAATCTGTAAATATTCTGACAACAGGCATACATTTAGCTCACATGCAGTGCAAATTTTGAGCTAAAAAGTATTAAAATATGAATGTTTTGTTTCTATGTGATACATCATCACTGTATTTACCTTTGAGTTTTCCCGTATAGCGTGCATGGCAGCCTCTGTGCACAGAGCGCTGAGGTCCGCTCCCACATATCCTGTAGTTCTCTGTGCAAGCTCTGCCATGTCCACACTGGGACACACAGGCATCCTCTCACACAGAACCGACAAGATGGCTTTCCTCTGCTGCAAGGTGGGAGCTCCGATGATAATCTGAAGGAGAGATGTAAAAATGAAGAGTCTCAAAGAATGATTTACATTTATTTTTATTTATCAGGTTTATTTTTCTGATCCACACCTCTCTGTCAAACCTCCCTGGTCTGCGCAGTGCTGGGTCTAAGCTGTCCGGCCGGTTGGTGGCTCCAACGATGAGGAAGCGATCGGACTGATTCATCCCGTCCATCAGTGTTAGGAGCTGAGCGACCAGGCGGTTCTCAGGTGCCGACGAGCCGGTTCTCCTCGGACACAGTGAGTCTAACTCATCTAAGAACAGCACACACGGACCCTCTTCAGCTGCAGATCGCGCCTGCTCAAACACAGCACGCAGCTTCTCCTCACTCTCACCAGGCCGTGATCCAACCACCTGAAATAATGATTCACAATCAGCTTTTTTGTTTGGTCATTTATCTGAAAAGTTTAAGTCACAAATAAACAGATTGGTCCACACAGAACCAAACAAATGATCTTTTAAAAGAATTAAGTTAAAAAGGCTAAGAAAGTTATTGCAGACTCCTTCAATGTCTTGTATTCAGAATACAAACTTCTACCATCAGATAGACACTATATAGTTCCAGTTAAATACAGGAGGAGATACCGAATAGGTATAAAAACTTTTCTACCAATGTCTCTGAAACTCCTATATTCACTTAAAATCAGGAAAAAGAGGAGGGTGTAAAATTTGGGGTAGTGCAACCATTTGATTACACTGTATGTCTACACTTGTCTGTGTATTTTTTGTGGCAGCCTTTATGTCCATAGCAAATTTCACTAGGGATAAATAAAGTCATGATGAATCACTATGAATAATAATAATATACAGCTATATTAATAGGCTGAATTTATACAAAAAAAGACTTCACGTGGCTCTTTATAAAATAAGAAGTTAAAAAAAATGAAGTGTAAAATGTGTCCCAGTTTGGTTAAATTTGGATCTCTATTGGTTGAAACTTCCAAAGTAATTCATTTTAATCAATCTCAATCCATCATCCAGAATATACATCAATAGCTCTCTGATACTAAAACTCTTTGTACCATATAATGCAAAAATAAATACATACATATATATATGTATGTATGTATTTTTGCATTATATGGTACAAAGAGTTTTAGTATCAGAGAGCTATTGATGTATATTCTGGATGATGGATAGAGATTGATTAAAATGAATTACTTTGGAAGTTTGGTTGTGAAATTGTGAAGATTATCTCCTTGTCAGTATATACTACAAAAACTACAGTGCTGACTAGTTTTAAATTGCACATAGTGATATATACTGCTGCTTGGATATTATATTTAGGTACTCTCCTCCTGAGTTAGATATCACCATATAAGCCCTAAAATGGCATTTATTTGTCAACGGTCAGAGTTTTTTGTTGTTGGTTTTTTTTTTGCTATTCTGAGTTTTTAGCATGTCAAGGAGTACCTAACCCAAAAATGCTTATGTTTTGTTTGTTTTTTATTGAATGATTATTTGTGGTAGTTTTATGTTGCCTCCTATTTTTTGTTAGTTTGCAAGTTTGAATTGAATCATTATTATATCATGTGGACACATAAAGTAGATGAACATCGTTTTTACCTCTGGCCCTCTGACCACCACCAGGCTGGCTCCCACCTCTACCACAACTCTGCGCACCAGCAGGGTCTTGCCCACACCTGGAGGCCCCACCAGGAGTACACCTCTGGGACACGACACACCGAGAGAGCTCAGGGTGCCTGGATAAAACAGAGGTACCTGCAGCATCTCTCTCAGGGAGGCACTCACCTAAAATACAGTAAACCAAAACAAATTTAGTTGTTACATACTGGGAATACACACAGTGGATGAATACACATACTGTACAACACATTCACATTATAGTCATTTGATTTGAATGTGTTTCTCACATAACACTGTTTGTCAAAGGGACACAATGGTCACTTATTGTATTGTCTTTATGATGACTGCTGTAGGGTGACTTTAAAGATGTTTTTGATGCGTTTTTATTGTTTTATGCTATTCTAATGGTTGTTGAGAGCTTGGGGATGCAGGACAAATTTTCATGAAAACTGACAATAAACTATCATCTTAATTACAATGAATATATGCTGACCTCCTCCAGTCCCCCCAGTGGCACCAGTTGCTGGTCCTGCAGTTGACTCCTGTAATGCCGCACAGTCTGGATGCAGACTATCTCCACAGCAGTTTTTGAGGTGATAAATCCAGCACTGTCTGTGTCCAGGTTGACGCTTTCAATGACAACATATCTAATCTCTGTATCAAAATCCTCCAGGTTGATCACATGCTTCTCATGGACCAAAACACCTTTCAGCATGTCTTTCACAAGCTCGTGAACCAGCCGAGGAGGTGTGTGTTTCTTAAAGTCAGCACCCTGGACCACCACAGTGATTTTAACACCTTTCAGCTTGGGGCAGGACACAGGTGTGATCTGCTCAGGGTCCACGTTCAGGTGAGTGGGTGGGTGGGAGATCAGACTGGGAGAGGAGCATTTTAGGTCCATCTGTAGGAAGCCCTCTGCGAGGTCAGGCCGGGGCCAGGCGGTGCACAGGCAGCTCCCCCCTGGGACAGACACCAACAGCGGGGAGCCCAGACTCAGACCCAGCGCTGACATCAATCCCGGACCCAGCCTGCACCTCTGAGAGCCCCGGTCTGATGGATCCACTGACAGCAGCCGCAAAGACATTTCAGTCCACCAGCAGCCTCACAAACTGACGGTAAAATATAGAAAACCCAAATAAGTAACGTTATTTCTTCATCACAGAACAAAAAAAAAACAACAGTGCAGTGAAGCTCGTGCATCACTTTAGCTGCAGCTAAACTCAAGCTAGGCTACATGCTACTAGCTGCTAGCTACAACTTTATTGTTAGCTGCGAAAAATACTTTTTTTTACACCAAAATGTGAGATAGTTATATACCAGATGATAGGTGACACTGGTGAATGGTGGCTAAAATACTGTCAGTGTGAAGCGCGTGGCGGTGCAGATACAACAAACCGAGTAATGTTTACAAAAATCCATGTGGCTCTGTAAGAAGATGGCCAACCAAAACCTTTTCCTGCACGAGAGGAGCATGCATGTATTATAAGGAGGAGGAGACGTAGGACCTGGTTTCCGCGTCGAAAGGGATTGTGTTTATCAGAGTACGAGTACGAGGGTGGATGGGATTTGACTTCTTTTTTTTAATTTTTTTTTTTTTAAATATCATCATGACCCTCCCAAATATTTTTTCGAACCCCAATGAGTGCCTTGGGGGAAATGCATAACCCCATCTCCGATATTAATTGCATATTTCAGTTTCTGGTTACCATAAATGGTGGGATTTTGGAGATTTTTTTAAAGAAAAAATCTTTACAAACCCATTTTTCACACGCGTAGTTTCTCACCCGTTTTGAACCACTGCCTCACTTCCCATAAATAACGGATACATAACAGACCTTAAATGTTGCAATTATTGTGAATTTACAAAGGAATAAACATTTTTTTGTATTATTATGGAAGTCAAAGCATACTATCTGATCCTTATCACTGTTATTTTACATTAGAATAACAACAAATAAATACTACTACCAATCTTATTTTTTTCTAAGAATAAAAATAACAATTTGATATATGTAATTATATTTGGATATTAATAGTTTTTGGAATATAGAAGTAAGGGAAAAGTCTTGGTCGTCCAACAATTTATAGGTTAGGCCTACATTTTTCTTTGGCGCTCTGGCGTCACCCTGCGTACAAAAAATAAAATGCAGTACGTTTAAAAAAATTAAACAAAGTTTTTCTCACATATTTCAGAATTATATGTGTGCATGTGACTTTAGCATTATTTTACTTTAGAGCTGCGTAGGAGGCGCGAGACTGTCGCGAGACCATCCATGTAAGCACAACAGTTACCTTTTTAAAACAAATTCATTGTTACTATTTCTGAGAAACATGTTAATTCAGCCTTTAACTCGCATTTTGTCTGGCAGCAGAGACGGCGGGGAGTTTATCTGCTCCAGGGGTGGTCATGAGTGAAGTCACATGACTTTCTATTTATATATAAATAGTGCGGCAGTGATATCGAAACTGCGGAAGGTCGACTGTCTGCCCTCGCGAGCAGACGACGGAAATTGGGGGTAGGACGTCTGACAGGTGACCCTGCTGCTGAGGGAAAGTTGAACCATTAACCTGCTCTTTCTGGGAATCTGAAAGGCAAGTCTGACAATAATAAAAACGCAAATCCTTTAATTTATGAATGAAGTAGTAAAAAGGTGGAGTGTGAAGGGCACTGATTGACTGTGTGATACAATGAATGAAAAATGGTAAATAGTGTACAGCTGGTCTGACTCAGGTGCCAAAACACCAAGAAGAGTGCCTACTGTTTTTCACACTTAAAATTTGTGGGTGTTTTTTTTTTTTTTTTTTTTTGAGAAATCAGCATTTTGAAACACTTATTGTTACACTTTTGGTTGTGTAAGCAGGTGTGTGTTTGTGTCCTGAGTCCTGATCTGTCCTCTCTAGGCCCACAACACTTTATCTAATTCCCTGCCCACTTGTCTCTGCTCCGGCTCACAACTACCAGCCCAGACTTGGCACAGTCTCCCCCCCTGTGCCGTCATAATTCCAGATCTCGCGAACAAGTCGGGGGTGTGTAATCAACCCTGGGCCCTGTGTGTGTGTGTGTGTCCTGCAGAGCTGAAATGTCACTTTGCTGTCTGTAGGCCTCGCTGCACAGACAACCTGCGACTAGGGGGGCTCAGGACTTACTTTTGGAGGAGGGGGCATTAAAATGTGCTTTATTATTTGACAGCTGTTAACTTTCCACCTACCTCTGCTTGTTTGTGTTCATCTTCAAAAGCCAGAGGGAGTCTCAGGCCGGACGCTCAGTGGCCATGTCGACCCTCCTGCGCTGCTTCTCCAGCTCCTCTGTCTTGTTCCAGCGAGGGGTCCGTCACAGGACACCTGGACGCAGGCATTTCAGGACTTTCCCTGTGTTATGGGACCAAAAGGCCTCCAGAGGTAGGAAATGTACAATCTCTGTGCTTAACCTTGCAATATTTTTGATTTTTTTTTTCACAGAGGACAGCCTGCATGCTTTCTTTTACTGTGGATTTCCTCTGTGTCTGAGGTTGAGGAATGAGAGTTCACTCAAGGACACTCTCCCTCTGGCCAGAAGAGTGGAAAAACTCCACAGATCGTGAACTGTTTGCAGCAGGTTGCTAGAGATGTTCCCAAAATAGGGAAGGCTGTAGCGAAGCAGGCAGAGGCCGGCTGTGCGCACTGTACTCGCTGCTAACATGTGAGAACATATGAGAGGTCAGTTAAAGGTGACATGTAAAAGTGTCACTGCAGTTCGGCAGGTCATGTTCATAGGCGTTTGTTTATAGAGTCTGTTTGCCGGGCACATGTCACAGAGCTTTTGTGGGAGTTTTGCGAGTTACTGAGTGCTTTAAAGTTTGAATTTTGAACATGTGGGAGTGCAGGCCTCTCTGCGTGTGCGCGCTGGCTCAGAGCCAATCACCTGCTAGTAATGTCTCCATGGTGGCGAGGTCACCACACCATGTATGGAGTGAAATGTGTAACCTGACACTGTTCTCCTGCTGCACAATCTTGACTCAGTGCGCATGCTCTCCTGTGTTGAGGTAAAGAAACAAAAGCTTCTCTGTTTTTTTACAAAGTGATGTTGTTTATTTGTATGAACGCTTCAAATCAATTTTATTTATATCTTCCAATACCACAAATATAGCCCCTTGAGACAAAATTTGTCTCAAGGGGCTTAACAATCTGTAACGCCTTCAATACCCTCTTTTCTTAGATTAGTGATACTTCAGTTTACTGCCTGTGGGCCAAATCTGGTCTGAAGACCATTTTTTAACTCACAATTCATATACATTCATTCATACAGGGATTTTTTGGTATTTTTATAGTGTAAATAAGATTGCAGATTGCATAAAATAGCATAAAAATAGAGCTTGTTTGTGTATTAAAGTGCGTGTCAAGAGATGATTCCTCAAACCAGAAGCTTAAGCCCCAAATGTCCTAAAACACCAGAAACACCACTCTGTACACCTGATCTGTGCGAAAATGAGTGAGGACATCAAATGTTGAAAGCTTTAACAAGCAATTCATTTATTACACACCGGCCAAAACAATAAAACCACTGGTGGGTGATGTGAATTAAATTGATTAAGTCGTTACAACGCAATGTTCTTTTGGGAAAACTCTGGTTCTGGCATCCATGTGGGTTCTACTTGATGTGCACCTCCCACCCAAACACCATTGCAGACCAAGTACTTCCCCTTCAAGAGAATAGCACTCCCTGATGGCAGAGGACAGCAGGACAGTGTGCTTTGCCACACCATAAAAACGGTTTAAGAGTGGCCCCATGAATGTGACAAAGACCCTCTTGCCTCCAAAGTCCCTGGATCCTGATTGAGCATCCGTGGGACATATCTGTACCCCACCTCACAACCCACAGGACTCAGAGGATTCACCACCAGTACCCCGGGGCCAGACTGCACAGGGCACCCACAGGGATCCTGTGGGTGCCTCAACAGGTCAGAGCCACGTTCGAACCAAGGAAGCCCCACCCTGGATCAGAGGCACCTCTGCGGTACCGCCATGTCCCAGGAATATTCGATTAGATTCGAATCTGGGGAATTTGCACATCAGGTCATCGGGTGCGTTCATGAATCTAATCTGATGTTCAAGACTAAACTGAGAGAGCAGGTCTACGAAACTGAGCTTTCTATTTCTACATGAATTAAGGACCGGTGAATCACACATTTACTCTGTTCAGCGCTCTGCTGCTTGTGTCAAAACAGACAAGCTCTCATTACGACACTCACTCACTTACTTACCTGTAATGCTTTTCATAGCTTTATATGTTCTGCAGACTCAAATATCAGCCGGTTTGTGTGTTAAGGTGTGCTCTACAAGGACCTGGTGGTTGGGGTTCCCAAGGAGACGGTACAGAATGAGCGTCGTGTGGCGTTGTCTCCTGCCGGTGTGGAGGCGCTGGTCAAACAGGGCTTCCAGGTGCAGGTGGAGAGCGGAGCTGGAGAGGAATCCAAGTTCTCTGATCAGCAGTACAGAGATGCTGGAGCCACCATCACTGATGTCAACGGAGCCCTTGGCTCAGACTTGGTCCTAAAGGTTCGAACACGAACAAGTTTCTATCCCAGAACAAGTCTGTTTCTAGTGGAGTCTAGATATTACTGAATTTCTACTCCTGTAACTTACTTTTTTCTGCTGTAGGTTCGAGCCCCCAGTCTGAGCGAGGCAGACCTCCTGAAGCCTAACTCCACCTTGGTGAGCTTCATCTATCCAGCCCAGAACCCCGAGCTGATGAGCAAGCTGTCAGAGAGGCAGAGCAATGTGCTGGCCATGGACCAGGTGCCCAGAGTTACCATCGCACAGGGCTACGATGCTCTCAGCTCCATGGCTAACATCGCTGGGTAAAAAAATAAACATTTACAGGCAGATTCAAAGTTTTTTAGCTGTTCAGAAGTGATTAGTTACAGTAGATTTCACTTGAATGTTTGTTTTTTAGGTACAAGGCTGTGGTTCTGGCTGCTAACCACTTTGGCAGATTCTTCACTGGTCAGATCACAGCTGCAGGAAAAGTACCCCCAGCTAAGGTAACTGTCAATGCAAGTCAACATGGGTGTCTTCAGTCTTCTCCCAGTATGTCCTCATTAATGTTACTGTCCACAGGTCCTGGTTATCGGAGGCGGAGTGGCTGGTTTGGCAGCAGCAGGTGCAGCCAAGTCGATGGGAGCCATAGTCAGAGGGTTTGACACCAGGTAGAAGAAGAAAAACAGACACTGGGCCTCATGCAAGGAACAATATATGGATACATTTTCTCTTATTTTTGTTCTTATTCAGT
The DNA here is from genome assembly GCF_008729295.1 of Plectropomus leopardus. Classification (NCBI taxonomy): domain Eukaryota; kingdom Metazoa; phylum Chordata; class Actinopteri; order Perciformes; family Serranidae; genus Plectropomus; species Plectropomus leopardus. The sequence continues at coordinate 9,913,410 of NC_056463.1, forward strand.
TAGTACTCTGATTTTTTAGATTCACCAGTGTTTTCTTATTTTTGCTTTTCTCTTAGGTTAGAGAAAATTTTACGAGATTGATAACGAGATTGTTCGAGAGCACTCATACCAAAATAAGATAAAAACATTTATTTTTTATGGTCCGCAAATTGTGCAAGAAAAAATACATTTTATATTTGACGAACATTTAAAAAATGCATGAATATCATTTAATCAAATTTAGATAATGTTTCAGAGTAATTATTATGACTGGATTATTTGATTTCAGGGCTAAAGAAATACTACTATACTTAGTGCATTGATCTTCTTACTGTGATTTCAGTTACTCTGTGTCCCTCTGCTGACCAGTGCTGGAATGTAACTAATTATATTTACTATAAGTACTGTTCTTAAGTGCAAATCTGAGGAGCTTTTACTTTATTTGAGTATTTTTATCTCCTGCCACTTTCTATAGAGGGAAATATTGTACTTGATACTCCACCACAGTTATTTGCTAATGACTTTACAAATTAAGATCTATGTGCACAAACCATATAAAATTATATAAGTGCAGCTAAAACCATTAGTCAGTTAATTAGAAAATTAAATGGTAGTCATTTTTATAATTGTATAAGTCATTTTTGATGCAAAAAACATTTCATGGTTCAAGTTTCTTATATATACCGTTATGTATAAGGACTTGCTGCTTTTCCTTTTAATTATTTGATTCATTAAATTATGTTAACCTTTTTGCATGTGTACAATTTACATTTAATACTGAAATACACTTTCCTGAAATGACATTTACTAACAGAAGGCCTACGTCAATTTAACAACTGCAGAAGTTTTCCTTTTTATAATCTTTTTTTTTGGTGTCATGTCTCCAGTCTTGGACATGTGAGTCTTTGCACACGTCACAAAACCTGCCCTTTATAAAGTGTTTGGGGGGGGGATTCAATGATGAATCCCACTTGATCAAGTGGGATTCATCATTGAACACACCTAAGTGAGAGCAGATTTGGGTGGTTAAGAGTGTTTGGTGCATCTGGAGTTTACTTCGGTTGTTTTTCTCTTACCAGAAAATTAAGAGAAAATATAAGAGAGATTTAAGAGAATGTTGCTGCAAGAAGCCTTTATGTCTCAGACTGCACACTGATGGTAAGAATTATTATAACTTTAAAAATAATAAGTGTTTTTTGACTGTCAGGCCAGCAGCCCTGGAGCAGTTCAAATCATTCGGGGCAGAGCCTTTAGAGGTAGACTTCAAAGAGTCTGGCGAGGGGGTCGGAGGTTACGCCAAAGAGATGTCGAAGGAGTTCATTGATGCTGAGATGGCCCTGTTCGCCAAGCAGTGTAAAGAGGTGGACATTGTCATCAGCACAGCTCTGATTCCAGGTCAGTCACACGAGCACCATCTCCCTCTCTTGTCTGTTTCTTTCAGTGTTTAAAGCTGTATTCATCAATATATTTGGCAAAGTAAAACCAAACCAAACGTTGAATATATTCTTAAATCTGACTGAAATCATTCTGATTACATATTCCAACTGCCCGCTGTGAAACGCCTAATCTGTTGGATATATAACAAGAAGAAAGTTGGTTTTTTTTTTACATATTGACAGAATTAAATTCATTCAATACACAAGGTATAGAAGGACAAAAAGAGGTTCCAGCTGTTTATACAATTTAGTAGTAAGTGACACAGTTTACTTTTTATCTGCAAAATACAGATGTCCCCTAAGCACCTCAAATGCACACTTGGTAGATGTTAAAAAATGATTAATGTTCCTTTTATGTTTCATATGCTAGGCTACAGTTAACTGCACATTGGGATTGTAACAACAACAACCCCTAACAGCTGGGATCAAACTGTTGCACTGGATGGGCAGACCTTGTTCAGAGCCGACAGGACACAAGACTCTGATGCAAATTCAAAAAATGCACTGCAGGAATTGAATGATGCCACCAGCAGTGACATGCCCAAGGAACCTGAAGAAATCTTTAAAGTAGCTGCCGATTTTAATCAACTCATCCTTCAACTCCAAAGACGTAGCAGGATCAAGGATAAATGTAATCTGTTTAAAAAAATGACAAATATATCTACCTTCTACCTTCTAAAGGTAGTGTTTCAAAATCAAATAATACATGTTTAATCAGAGCACTCACATTAGAAGGTATATATAATTTTAATCTATGAACAATAGAAACAGCAACACATCTAGTTGGCCAGAGACATGACTTTAAGTCAATGCCAGTGTTGCCTCATGCTATTGATTGTCTAAGTAGGGACTTAACTGCTAACACATTAGCCATAACAATATGATGCTTGTTTTGATGCTTGTTCAGGCGTTTTACTGCCAACTTGTGGCCAAAAAATGATTAATGCAGCTGTGATATGGATTCACTGTCCTTTGATTGTCCTGTTAACTAGATCACACAATATTATGAACATTTAGTGCATCTCATCTGCCCCTGTGGGAGCGTTTCCATCCACCTATTTTTTTAAATTTGCACAAGTATGCACAAGTATGTAACCAGAACTCTTCCAAGGGGTTTGAGTGGTGCTCTTTCAACTCTTTGTAACCTGGATCAACATCACTTTACTTGTGCTGCATTCAGATGGCTGTTGCAAGTATTTTAGCCTTTGAAACCTGAACAAAATGGTTTTATTTCTTAGAAAAAGAAAGAAACACAGGAAAAATGCAATGATCTACCTGGCAGAGAAATGTCTCAATGGGGGGATATTAGAAAATGATACGAAAACTATATTTTTGATTTTTAAATCTTTATACATTTTTAAATATATATTTTATTATTGTTTTTATATATTTTCAGCAATTTTTTTTTTTTTTTTGGGGGGGGGGGGCATCTCTTTCAAGTTGCTAATTGCCTTCTCCCCAGGGTTTTGACATAAAATCAATATGATTTGCTTGAGTTTCAAAGGGTTAATAAAGTCATCTCTTTGTGCCCTCTTCTGCATTCTGCACCTGACTGCAGAGTTAGCACCACCCACTGCTTATCTTGATAAACCAACCCCCAATATTAGCATAATAGTAGTCAATTGAAAAGCACTCATTTTTGCATTTTCTTTGTCATATTTTCTGAAAATTCAGTTAAAGTTCGCACCACACTGGGATAGAAACCCACTTTATGTTTGCTGTTCCCATGCAGGGAAGCGGGCTCCCATTCTGATCAAAAAGGAGTTTGTGGAGTCGATGAAGGACGGCTCTGTGGTGGTGGATCTGGCTTCAGAGGCAGGTGGCAACATTGAGACCACCAAACCTGGAGAGCTGTACGTTCACAAGGTGAGTTTTCTTTGCACTCAGCAGATAAAAAAATAAATAAATAAATCCTGACTTAATGTAAAATGTACTGATGATGTACTTGTTTTTGTAACTAGGGAGTGACACACATTGGCTACACAGACCTGCCCAGCCGCATGGCCACCCAGGCCAGCACTCTATATTCCAACAACGTACTGAAGCTGCTAAAAGCCATCAGCCCAGACAAGGAGTACTTCCACTATGAACCCAAAGACGAGTTTGACTATGGAACACTTGACCATGTCATCCGTGGGACTCTTGTTATGAAGGTGGGTTTTTTATTTGTTGTAACTGTCCGCTGGCAGCCTCCGAATTTGCTGGCATCCCTCCCTCCCTCTCGGCATGAGCTATCAGATCCTGTCATGCTACGATACTGCGCCAAATGAGTACTAAAAACCCAGTCCCAGCTGGGAATAGCTCATGTTGGATCCCAGCAAGAATGTTATGAACGTTTCAAAATATACTTTTCCAGGAATTTTGGCTTTGACACTTTGTTTATGGCAGAGAAAGCATGCAACCTCAACAGGACATATCGGTTTACCCCTTGTTAAACTAAGCATTATTCAGGCCCCTTAAAAGAGAATTTATCTTTGAAAACCACTGGTAACTGGTTCGTGATTGCTGTTTGTTCAGTATAATCTCCTATGCGGTCCATGAATTTGTGTTTTGAGTGCTCCCACCATCCAGCCGAGATCTCCCACAATGCAAGTCTTGATGTCTGTTTCTCACGCAAAACTCTGTGGATGTCCTCTGTGTTCTCACACTCGTCCTCTCGTGTGTGTTTTCTAATGTGTCCAGGAAGGCAAGAACATTTTCCCGTCCCCCCTCCCCAAAACAGCTCCCCCAGCACCGGTGAAACAGAAAACAGTCGCAGAGTTGGAGGCTGAGAAGGCGTCGGAGATCTCCCCCTTCACACGCACAATGACCTCTGCTGGCATCTACACCGGAGGTCAGACACGAGTACACAGACACAGAAACATTCAGTCAACTGGACATCTGACACAATTTCATGCTCTATGAAGTCATTTTATACTCTTATACAATACTCTTAAAAATACCCAATTCCAGAAAAATGGTCCTTCTCTACTGAGGAAAACTCAAAATTTAGATTCAGCTATACATTTAACTGTATGTCAATATATGGAATTATTTAGCATTGTTTGTAGCAGTTCCAAATAGAACTGAAACAATAGGTTGAAAATAAATCACCATTTATCTTTATGATCAATTAAGTACATTTTAGGTCTGGGAATTGATAAGATTTTAGTGATCCAAGTGCCATTATTAATTCTGTCAATTTACTTATCGATTCCTTATCAATTTTCTGTGTGCTGGTGGTTTTATTCATCATCTAAAATAGATGAAATGAGGGAATATTTGTACAGCATTTGTTTTCATTTAGGTGTTCTTAGTCAAAGAAAAATCTGCTAAGTCTGCCTGCATAGGGTTACTTTATATATGCATACTGTTTTTATTAAAACGCGATACTTACCGACAATAACACATACTGCTTGTTTGTGAAGCTGTGGCGCTTGCATGTATCAAATACTGTGTGTTAAATATAAAGCATTTCTGGAGTTCAAGCCCATGTATCACTGGAAGATGTTTTAGCATATTGCTGGTGTTTCCACCCTTACTTGAAATTTTATAGACATGACAAGCAGCATTGTTGTCATCTTTCTTTATGGAGTGAAGCCACGCTTTGGACTGTCTCCTTCTTGTTGCGAGTTTCCAGCAGCGTAGATGCACAAGTTTGAAGCCATTGTTTTGCAACTGTAACAGAAACATGCCGGGATCAATAAAAGGAAATGATTTACTTGGAGGCATACAAATCTGATGGATCAAACAATTTGGAGGCTGTTCTCAATTTTCATCCCAAGAACATTTTCAAACAAAAATGCCAAACATTTGGATGATTTAAGCTTCTCAAATGTAAAAATGTGCTGCCTTTCCTTTTCTTACATCTTTAAAAAAAAATGAGCATCTTTGGGTTCAGACTTCTTGTTTGGACAATAAAAAAGCAATGTGATGTCCCAATGAGCTTAAAAATGCCTCCTTGAGAGAATTATTTTCACAATTTTTCTATTATATTATTGACTGAAAGATGAATTTATAATCAAGAAAATAATCTGCACATTCATTTATTATTAAAAAATAAGTTGTTAATTGCAGCTGTAGTTCTCAACTGTGTTGTGTGGAAAGTTTTTGCCTAAGGTTTTTCTCACTGGGAGCACTGAGATCACCACATCTTGATGGGACATTTGAACGTAGACATTATAATTGGGCTCAGTGGGGAATACATTTTTCAGTAAAGTATGACGTTCAGCTCTTTGAAGTTTCAGAGAAACTATGAATCATCACACTTGCATAACCTGTTATGAAATTAGAAGTTTTCCTCTTCAGTTATTCAGTTGCTTTAATGCTCAAAAGGGACAGGGGGGGAAAACAACTGCATATTTTGTTCCACTGCATCAAAATGGAAAGAATTTTACTCAAGCATACAAACGTAACGGCAACACTGCTGTGTCTCTGTAGGTGTCTCAACCTGCCTCGCTCTGGGCATCATCTCTCCCAACGCCGCCTTCACTCAGATGGTCACCACCTTCGGCTTGGCTGGGATTGTGGGATACCACACTGTGTGGGGCGTGACCCCCGCTCTGCACTCACCCCTCATGTCGGTCACCAATGCCATCTCAGGTCAGGAGTCAGTATAAAATGATTATGGCCAGATGTAAAATTGCTGTTTTTCTAACAGCGATGGTAACTTTTTTGTTCTCTCTTGTCTGTCCTCTCTGGCAGGCTTGACAGCAGTTGGAGGTCTGGTGCTGATGGGTGGAGGTCTTACACCCTCCTCCCTGCCTGAGAGTCTCGCTCTTGCTGCAGCCTTTGTTTCCTCCATCAACATTGCAGGTCTGATGTTCAACACTTAAACACAAAAAAACCCAACAAAGAACTAATTTCCTTTCCAGTTTAATAAAAGAAAAATGTGTGTATGTTCAGGTGGTTTCCTGATCACACAGAGAATGTTGGACATGTTCAAGCGTCCCACTGACCCTCCTGAGTACAACTACCTGTACCTGCTGCCTGGGTCTGCGTTTGTCGGAGGATACGGAGCCTCAGTGTACGCCGGATACAACATCGAGCAGGTTATACATCCTGTCATTCCACTCACATTTGTTCTCATTTAAAAATATATTGCATCAAGAAATAAGTAGCATTAAAGATTCAGTAGGTAACATTTATAAAAACGCTGAAAAACAGTAAAGAGTGCTCATATTTAAAATCAGAATCAGAAATACTTAATTGATCCGGGGGGGGGGGGCGTTGTTGTTGATTACAGTTGCTCTGATGCCAGCATAGAGAATTATCACAAGTAGAAATAAGTACCAGCAAAAGTATATAGAAATGTAAAATAGAAATACAGTAAGAGCAAACAATTAGCACAGTGTCTAAATATTTAAATATTAAAAAAAAAAAAACATGTATAGTATGTTGAGTGTGTGTAAAAATCTAAATGTAAGAAATGCAGTAATAGACATTTAGCACTAAAATGTGAATATTTGAATTATAATATGGATAATGTGCATGTGTAAATTGTGTAAAATATGAAACTGTTTATGCTACAGTGCAATGTATAAAACTAGTATGTAAGATAAAAATAAAATAATAAAACTGTAGCTATACCCTGGCAGTAGTGCAAGAGACAGAAAATCTGTGAAAAAATCATGTTCCTCTGTCTCTGGCCCTAATGGTAACTGCAAAAATCCACAAAACCTGAACGAAAACAACCAATCAGAGTCAGGAGGAGTCTTTGATGCAGTGTCACTGCACAGTCTCCACACCCTGCACATACTCTTACTTAGTCAAGCTCAGTGTCTTCAGCGTGCAGCTTCAGTCTCAGTTTTGCATCCTTTCGGTCCCATGAACTCACTCCACCTCGCAAAGGCTGCTCTGATGTTTACTGTTGTTTCATCTGTTTTTAGTGCTGTTGTCAGCAGCGCAGCATATGCACGAGCAGTGATTGACATTGTTAGACTCCTGGCTCTGATTGGTTGTTTTCATTCAGGTGTGATGGATTCTTGATAATGTTATTAGGAGCACTAACAGGAGCCATGGAAAAATAATTTATTTTTCTAATGTACTAACGTCAGAACATAGTGACAGTTCAAGCAAATATGATAAAGTTGTTTTTTTTTGTAAAAGTTATCTACAGTACCTTTAGGTAGCTTGTCAGTAAATTAAAATAACAGTCAGAGTATGGCTTTGGTTGTGTTCATAGTGATTTTTTTTTTTGTCAGTTTATAAATTGCATTGATTGGTATTAGGGGACATTGTCTTTAGGACTATAAAATGATTCCAAAACCATCAAAATAATAATATATAATATACTGTAATATCAAAATAGCTACATACAACTTCTTTTTAATTTGGCTTTATTCATTGTTGAACTTGTTTTATTCATTTGTTTATTTCTTACTGATGATCCAAGGACAGCTTGTTGAGATCAAATAAAACTCTATTTATTTGAAGGAAATTACTGTGTAGCAGTTGCAGTAGTGAGAATAGTGCCAGTATGAATAGTGCAAATATAAAAAGTCTAAGATACCAACAAACTGCAAATCCAAAAATATGTTCAATAAATACATTGCTGAAATCAGGTTAACAATATGGGTCATAGAAAAAAACCCAAATTGGATATATATGTATGTATGAGTGACTTGACTGTGACTCTTACCATGATCAAGCGCTACACGCATAAGTCATTTCTTTTTTGTTATTTCAGATGATGTATTTGGGCTCAGGCTTGTGTTGTGTCGGGGCGCTGGCAGGCCTCTCTGCTCAGGGCACCAGTCGTTTGGGGAACGCCCTGGGCATGATGGGAGTGGCGGGGGGCATTGCTGCCACGCTCGGTGCTCTCAAACCTTCACCAGAGCTGCTGTCTCAGATGTCTCTGGCCATGGCCACAGGAGGAACCCTGGGTAGGTAGCCGCCTGCTTTTAGGCCCACTCTGGCATGGATTATCATCTGCCGCAGCACTGCTTACTTTAGTCCCTTGTTATTGATCACTATCTAAATCCCACTGTGAAACATGCTGTGCTGCATCATGACAAAGAGACCAGAGCATTTCTGGGTTTCAGTCTCCATTTAAAAAGAAACAAAATTAATAAAGCCTGTGCATGGGTCCTTTTAAAGTCTTAACAGTTTGTTTAGAAAACTCCAAGACCATCATGAATGAGTTACATGTTATTAACTTTGCATGCGACTGCCCCGGTCTTTTGAAGAGTGTGATTTTTTTGCTAATTCATAACAGAGCATCCATCATGCTGTCCAGATTCAGAGATGAGTGGATTTCGTCATCATGTGTGAATGTTGTACATGTTAATAGTAATTTGAGAAAGCAGGATGATAAATGATGTTTTAATCAGCATGCACACACGCAGGCAGCAGAGCATGAGGGTTTACTCAGTGTTAAATTAGTGACCCCGTGTTTTCGAGAAAGCATACTTTGGACTCATTAGACAGGCTTTGAAGATCAGGCCCCATTTGTGGAGAGTAAAGTTACAGAAATCAGGTGTTTGCCTTTTAACCATTTTGCTTTTTTGAAATTATTTTTATTCAATCATAGCCAAGAAGTGTGGTGTCTGGTGTTTGAGTCAGCCAGATAAACTGTTGTAACTCTGAGAGATTTATTGAGATCTGTTTTTGTCGGATCTTCATATCTCCTCTGCAGGTCTGACCATTGCCAAGCGTATTGAAATCTCAGACTTGCCGCAGCTCGTGGCAGCCTTCCACAGCCTTGTGGGGCTGGCGGCCGTTCTCACCTGTGTTGCCGAGTTCATGATTGAGTACCCCCACCTGGACACTCACCCAGCTGCCGGCGTACTCAAGACTGTGGCGTATCTGGGCACCTACATTGGAGGCGTCACTTTTAGCGGCTCACTGGTGGCCTACGGCAAGCTTCAAGGTAATAGATTTTACTTAAAGATTGATTTTTTTATTTTTTTATGTGAGGTTGTATAGTCAGCACTCTCCCAGTTTAGAGAAGCTGCAGGAGTACACATGGAAGCTAAGCTGTGTACTACCGTGGACGGGGGCAAAAACAGAATGTATTATAACCATCTAAAAGTCCCCACTTTAAAAATCCATAACAGTTCAAGAGTACACAAATTGAAAAAAAAAATAAAAAAAGAAATTAAAAAGAGAGTTCTAAAAATCAATGACCTGGAAAAAATACTTTAAAAAACCTTTTCCATTATGTTTTTGAAAGAAATCGCACCAATTTGCTAAGAGTTCATAGGTTAAATACTTGTGAAAGGTGTCTGAAAACAGCACAACAGAGTACAATAAAACTACTTTGTCCCTGCAATTAGTGAAAAATCGTAATTAAAAAAAAAGTCATTTATTATATTTTATTATAATTTTATTTTAATATTGATCAAGATAAGTAATGATAGGTTTTATCATAATCGTGTGGCCCTGGTACATTTTTTCTCCAAAGGGGGGCATGCAACATTTATTTAATACACTGACTGTGGATAAGTACCTCATACATCCCCTTATACCTATAACAAATAGAGCAAGGAGAGTATAAAAATGCATATATATATATATATATATATATATATATATATATATATATATATATATATACTGTGTGTGTGTGACATGTTTTAAAGTCTGTAGACTGTGTCCTTTACACGTCTGATCATTGTTCTTTATTTGACACAGACACACTAATACCCATATAAACACTCTGAGTTTTGCGTCTTCTGGTGCTGATTGTCTCTTTCATCTAGTTAAAGCCAAAGATCCTCTGGTAAATCCAGGCCTTGACTGGGGAGGGGGGTTGTGTGCATGTGTCAGCAGTCACTGGTTTACATTGCAGTGCCACTGATCAAGAGGAACGCATGAGAAGCTTTCTGGTAATTTGTTATGGGTAGGGGTTGCGTGGCTGTGGTTGTTGGAGGGCGGCTGTCTGATTTGTGGATGGGACAGACTCTTAGACGGCTGATTAGAGGCCTCCATGGAGACGTCTGAGAGTTCAAAGACACTCGACACTGCTGAGGAGAAAAGTGTGTTTACATGTTTTATCTTGTCAAATTATTCCCCTTCAGCCTTACAAAAAGAGTGACAGTCATTTCTGGCTTCTCTGAAGATTTTGTGCTGGAAATTTTTTTTTCTGCAGGCCTTCTGAACTCCGCCCCGCTGCTGTTGCCAGGACGACACGCGTTGAATGCCGGTCTGATGGCAGCGTCAGTGGGAGGCATGGTGCCCTTCATGCTCAGTTCCAGTTACAGCACTGGCATGGGGTGTCTAATAGGAGTGTCTGGGCTCTCCACTGTTATGGTGAGTTTCAGCAATTCACTTAGCTGAGAGCAGGTGAAGCAAAAAACATTACAAATAGCTGGAAAAGCTTGAAGATGTGCAACTTCTTAAAAACAAATTTTATCTTTTTTTTTTTAGAAAGTATGAATAAGGATTAAATATTCTTATTTAGAGCAAAAGTTAGTACTTTTTTCAGTTTGTGACCTGTATTCTGGGTAACCAGTGAGTGAAAATAGATCTTAATGGTAAAAGAATGTATAAAATTAATTTTTGGACATGATACTTTTAAACTAATGGCTGTTGTTACAAATTAGGCAGAACAGAAGTCTCATTTTGGAAACAAGTTGGTTTTAATTGGCTTAAAGGAACACTGTGTAAGACTTAGGGAGATTTAAAGGCATCTAGCTGTGAGGACTGCAGATCGTAACCAGCTGAGAGTACTCCCAGTAAAAATTCCTTCAGTTTTCAGTCTCTTCCTCTCCAAAACAAACAGACCATATGATTTAAACCTGTAAAGACAGATTTTTTGACATGAAAATGCTTTATTTAACGTTATTCTGATGCTCTTGTTGGTGAGGGGGCTGCTCACTATGAAGGCTGGCACGAAAGCATGAATGGCTCTGTCTACAGCCAGTGTTTGGTTTGTCCATTCTGAGCTACTGTAGAAACATGATGGTGTAACATAGCAATCTCCCACTTCCCAAAACCCACTTCCTTGTTGATATAAGCAGCTCATTCTTAGACACTTATTTTTAGTTGATTGAGAAAACATACTTATTATCTTCCATTTCTTCCAATATTTCCCCCTAAATCCTCCAGATTAGACCTCAAGTGGCTCAAATGTCTTTATCAACTTGATTTATTATTTCTTATCCAACCTCTGCACAGGGTGTAACCCTGACTGCAGCCATCGGAGGCGCTGACATGCCCGTGGTCATCACCGTGTTGAACAGCTACTCTGGATGGGCGCTCTGTGCTGAAGGTTTCCTGCTGGACAACAATCTCATGACGATTGTCGGAGCTCTCATTGGCTCTTCCGGTGCCATCCTCTCCTACATCATGTGTGTGGTGAGTAGACACCCACATGTGTGGATGTGCTCAGAGTGCTCAGCACATTTACCCGAGCCTGAGTTATTGTCTTCTTCTTCTCCAAGGCTATGAACCGCTCGCTGCCCAATGTGATCTTGGGTGGATACGGCACCACCTCCACAGCTGGCGGTAAGCCCATGGAGATTGTTGGCACTCACACTGAGGTCAACGTGGACCAGACCATCGACATTATCAAAGAGGCCAACAGCATCATCATCACACCAGGTACACACTGAACATGCAATGCAATGCATTTCTGAGTTCACAAGGAATGTCATTCTCAATATTGTGTCCAAAATGAATAATCTGGCTCACCGGCCAAAACAAATTCATCCAAAATGTATTTTATTCACCCAAAATTAAATAATTACGTGAATGAATTATTTTATTAATATTTGCTGTTTTAATTCAAGTTCTGTGCAAAACAGTAAACAAGGTGACAGATGGTTAATTGAACATTTTGTTCTTTTGACAAAAACCTGTCACATCATGGGAAAGTTAAATGCGTACTCCACTGATTTAGCATTGCCTACAATCTTGATGGTGGATATATCACTTGAGACAATTCATCACATTTCACGCAGATCCCTCTGGAGCCGCAAAGACTTTACACAACTTTTTTCATATGTAATAGTAATCCACAAGACCTGTTTTTTGTGTTAAATTGTTGCCGTTTCCCTTAAAGCCTTACTTTAGAGGAATATAAGGGAACCTCTGTGTCCATTTAAAGAGGTACTGCACATTTAAACATACTTTTTTAGCTGTAAACTAAATTATGACGAGACTGTGATGAAATACATCAGTGTTATATTAAACCATGCATTGCGTACCTATAGTACAGGGGCAAAAGCTTCTTCCCCAACACAAAATGGAGACCCTTTTGAGAAAGACCAGATCCTGTTGGAGAGAAAGATGTATAATGAGATTTGGGTCCACAACAGAGACTGAGGTGGAGCGCAGATTTAATATCAGATTCTCTCATCATCAGCGGATCCTCTTCTGGACTCCAGCTGCAGCTTTCACTGTCTGGATCAATAACGTCAAAGTTCTCTCTCATCTCATTAACTTCACCCTCAGTCTGACCGTTCTGCCAAAATGGGGATCAGAAATGTTTTTGCAGCAGCTCTGGAAAAGCAAAAAGTTTTTGCAAAGCATTTTAGAAATGGATTGATTGATGTGACAGTAATTAATTAAAACTATATTGAATATTGAGGCACAGTAACCACAAGAGGGAGCAGTTTGTCCATGAATGATTCCCTCGTGGACTCTCGAAGTACATAAATTGAGTGTGTCTTTACATGTTTGTCAGCAGAGAGTAAAGGATGATGTATCGGATTTTTGAGTGTGAGATGGAGCCCACATCCTGATTTATTAAATGGAAAAAGCCAGACTTGTCTGTCTGACAACCAAGTAGTTGTCAAATGGCCTGAGCAGGAGGAACCCTGCTGAATAACTTGGATACTTGGATTGCTGTTGTTTTCCAGTGGCTCCAAACCAACGCAAGGACAGCTGTGTGGTCCAACATGCTGCTTTGATTAGAGAAACAGTGAAAAGTCATAAGAGCTATTGAGTCCAGACTCGAGATTTCTCCATGTGCTGTCAACAACAAAGCACGGCAGTGAGGAAACAGAAGGCTCCAGTTGTCTGGGGAATTAAAAGATACAGGTTACGGGCGACTGGCTTCAAAAAACTCCATTAGGGGTAATGCTGAACTCTACAAGGTACCGGACCGCCAGGGTTAAATGGGGGTTATGCAGACCCGGCGAAAAGAGTTCTTTGCACGCAGGGGACCCAAATGCACACCACATATGTGAAAGGCTTCACAAGAAAAATGTGTCTCAGACCAATGAACCCCTGTGATTTAATACAGAGAGGAGACTTGTGGTGAGTGAGGACACGGAGAGGAGGACAAAAGACTGAAGGAATCACTGGTTTTATTGTTGTTGAACCCCTGCTGGATTGCTGTGTTTTCATTTAAAAATGAACAATAACTGTGTCAAATTCTCATTTATTTCAATAGGGCCATAAACACAAAACCAGAATAGGAAATACTATTGGATAATAGATTCAACCAAAGGAAGGATTACAAAATCCCTAGATACTAGTAAAATAAAGACGATTATATCCTCAGATAATGTCTGCAACTTCTGAGGCTGTTGTATGTTTATTTTCTGTGTTTGGTTTTTAGGTTGGGGTCTGTGTGCAGCAAAAGCTCAGTACCCGATTGCAGACATGGTGAAGATGCTGAGTGAGCAGGGCAAAGCTGTCAGGTGAAAGTCTACACTCGTCTTCATTTTCTCTATAAACAAAATTATTGCTGCTTTTTTTCCTCAGTGGATTTATTCTGATCTCCATATTTAAGGTCCAGTGTATATGATGAGGGGCATACGTCAGAGAGAAAGTATATAAAATTCATAACCATGTTGTCATTAACTACCTGAAACTAGGAATCATTATGTTTTCATTACCTAAAATGATCTGTTTATATCTACACGCATTTTCACAGTAGCCACTGTAGTTCTCCTACATGCTTGGCAGAAAGGAGAAGTTTCAGCTCTGAAACCTCACCGCTAGATGCCAATAATCCTACACACGGGACCTTTAAAGAAGAGCGAGGCAGAAGTAGCATTTTTGAGTGGTCCTAAGTACCGAACTTTCAACTTTCTTTTATGCGACTTTATATCTCACCACCACTACATGTTATAGGAATATAATTTTACTCCATTTGTGTGACAACTATTGTTTCTAGTTGCTTTTCAGATACAGATTTTGCCAAATAAACATATGAACATGTTAAAGATTAACTTACCCAGCAATATATCAAGTATTTAATACTAGCTTCATCTCCACCTACTACAACATGAAAATACTACTTACATGTTTATACTGTGCTGTTCCTTACAGGACTGGGAATCACCAGAGGCCCCATGATACAGTATTATTTCAATTTTTAAACCGTTAGTTATATATCGAGTATTGAAATAACATATATTGACAATATAAGGGACGTGCGGCACAAAAGAAGCAGGGCATCATTAATCAGCGAGCAGCTAATCAATAAGCGCCTCCAACAGGTTCGGTATCCACCCAGTGGCTGGTCGTATGCCCGGCCAGCTGAACGTCCTGTTGGCTGAGGCTGGCGTTCCCTATGATGTGGTCCTGGAGATGGATGAGATCAACGAGGACTTTCCAGGTAAACTTTTCTTAAAAAAAATATTTCTAGTGAGCTATTAGAAAATTTACTGCTACATGTTTGTCACTTTGGCAGCAAGGTGTCAGATAATAATACTGGATCAATTATATGTAATAATCTTTTCCCTCTTTCATTCACACTTGGCGCAGCCTCGTGTTGTCTTGATATTTAGACATGCCATGTTATCAGGGCAACAGACTTGTTTTCTTAGCAACCAGGCATGCAGTCTGAGACACATGGTTCTGTTTATGACAGCGGGAGATAAGTGTGGTGCTGGGGAACCCAATAACATTAGTGAGGAGGACAATTGCAGAGCATTTAGCCAGCGGTTTGTCTGTCTTGTGTATTAATGTGTAAACGTCTGTGGCCCACAGAGACAGACTTGACACTGGTCATCGGAGCCAACGACACGGTGAATTCTGCTGCGCAAGAGGATCCAAACTCCATCATCGCTGGCATGCCGGTCCTGGAGGTGTGGAAATCCAAACAGGTTAGCGTACCTTTTTTTTTAAATTATCTTTGATATGTTTTGCTGCACCTTTTTTAGCCCTGTAGTACAAAAAGTGACCATGTGACTTTTTCAAACTGTACTCCAGGTCATTGTGATGAAGCGTACCTTAGGCGTGGGCTACGCCGCAGTAGATAACCCCATTTTCTACAAGCCCAACACGTCAATGCTGCTGGGCGATGCCAAGAAGACGTGTGACAGCCTGCAAGCAAAGATCAGAGAGGCCTACTACTAGAGTCCCCTCGTGATCTCACCGTCACGGACAGAAGTTCTCAAGTGCACAGGCAGGTTGACAGAAACCATATTTCCAGCATTAGATTTCAGGTTATATATTTTTGGAGAAGAGATTTATTGGGTCTGCAACAAATGTGATTCGATTACAAAGATGCCCAAGATTCAAAAGATGATTTGTTTTGAACAATAAGGGATATGACAAAGTTAAAACACAGATGTGCAATGATTTGTAAATAAAATATTTAAATGTATCTGAAGTCTATTTCCTTGCATTTTTTTAATATTTAAAGGAATAACCCCCTTTAAGAAAACTTTTTTCTCTCACATGCTTTAAAGGTCAACAGAGAATTAAAAAAAAATCTTAATAAATCGAAGTCAGAGGTCTGTGTTTTAACAAAACTATATTAAAATGTTAGTTTACAAACTTTCACACATCTCATGCAGTATAATCCAAGTCTCATTTTATGCTCAGTATCTCCCAAACAGACAGCCCTTTCTGACAGATAACTAAAAATTAAACTTACCTATGCTCTCTTTTAAAGCCAGACTCCTATTGACAAAAATGGTCATTTTACCTCACTTAATACGAAGGCTGCTGGTCTCCCGTTGCCTCGAACTGAAGTTTATTGGCATTACTGTGCAACTTTGATAAATATAAAATAACCCTTTAAAACACCAAAGTCACCCAATAACACAAACTGACTCATGGAGGCAGTGTTCAACCAGCAGCTTCTGTGTTCAGTGAGGTAAAAATACTGTTTGAGTTTGTAAAAGGATGTTGTTTTTTTAAATATAGTTTTACTGTTTAATGTGCCGCCCCATGACTTAAATTCATTGAGAATTTTCTGGTTTGAGATTCTTCATTCACCAGACATGCAAGAGAAAAAAAAAGTTTCCTCACAAATTCAGTGTAACATGGGGTGATATACAAATGCTCATTTGTGGGGTGAATTATTCCCTTAAGATTTAAATAAATGAATCACACTCACTGCAACTTAAATGAATTAAAGTGGGAAGAGCAAAAACAAAAAACCCTGGAACACAGATTTTTAAGGTTTGAGATTTGATTATCAGGGTTGCACCAAAATTTTAAAAAAGTGCAAACCTTTCAAATCAAAGAAAAGGCCAAGGCAACACTATTTCCCATCTTATTTTAAAATACCTGATAAACAGTTTGTGTGTCACTTTGCAGCCGGTTTTGTTGATAGATTTCCGTTATCCAGTCAGTGCTGCAACTTTAGGATTCCTATTTCAGAGCTATATGTCTTCTATTTACTCATATCAAACACACCTCATTCATGTTTGGCAACTGTAAACCCTCATCTTTTATTGCATGTTCTCATACAAATAGATGTCCCTTACAAAATAAAAATCACTCAGACATAAAATAAAACTGGACATACGAGGGCTTGCCTGTGAATATACAGTTCATAACAGTCTCTTGAAGCTGATCTCAGCATTTTCTAGCATCTGTCTTAGCTTTGTTGATGACTGAGTGCAGGTAAGAGTAGAAGAAGAGCAGGTTATCATATTCTCCGTTGTACTCCTGAGTGAGGCAGAGCTCATGGAAGTCCTTAAGGAAATAATAAATAGCCTCTATTGTAGAGAGGTAGGTGTCTGGTTTGCCCTTCTGACTGCGCCAGAAACACGTTTTCCTAGTCTTCAGCTCTACCCGGAGCAAATCTGCAGGAGAGCACATGTCAGTCAGAGAGCACGCGAGAACGCAGAGTGAGATCATGTTAAACAGCGTTGTGGGTGAAGTACTTTTGCCCTTAATAATCACCAGCAGTCAGAGCTGTTTGAAAAGCTGCACAAATGCAATCTTTCATGATTACCTTGCAGTCGCTCGTCTGTGCTGATCTTGTTGGTCTGGTTCCATGTGCTGTCAATGAAGACCACCCTCTGAAGGGGAAACACCCTTGACTCCGAGCCCTTTGCTTCGTCTGGGGTCCCTGACTCCGGGCTCTCTGCCATGTGTGTGGCGCCTTGATCTTCCTCACTTTTCAGCCTCTTTACGCAGGGTTCATCAGAGGAGTCATGTGACCCGCTGTCTGTCATGTCATGCAAGCATTGTATCATGTCATGAACTGAGACTGACCCTGGACCAGGAAACACCAACACCACCTGAAGACAGACACATCAAAGACTGATGGTAGAACATCATCATACAAACCAAGAGTGTGAAAAATAAGTGATACAAAGACGTGTTTTTTTTTTTTTTACAGCGTAGTGATTTATATATGTTTTCATTTAGGAAGCACTGAAAGAAAGAAATACAGTTTGATGGGAGCAAAATAAAGTTGAAAAATCAAAAATCAAAACATGAGATCATTCAGTTGGGTAAAACACAAAGCAAGAGGGGAAAAAAAATCAAAGAAAGAAACTGTCAAATCCAATAAACAGACAAGGCTTGTGCAATAAAGCCACTGTAATTCTGTAAGACAAGTCAAATTATCGTATCAGAATATGTTTCATGTAATTAGTACCATGAAATTTAAATTTCAAGGATGAAATGAAAATGCTGCAATTGATTTGATCCTCTGAACTATTAGATAAGATCTGTTATATAAGATTTTTTTTTTATTTCAGTCAGTAACACACAACATGGATCAAAACTTGTGCTTCTCTTTGTGTAATGTGATAGCAGTTGGAGGCGGCAAAAGCTCAGTCTGCGGGGACCTGGGTTGGGAACCGAAGGGTCGCCAGTCTAAGTCCCTATATGAACTGAACATGGAATTTGTACTGGTAGCTGGAGAGGTGCCAGTTCACGCTCCTGGGCACTGCCGAGGTGCCCCTGAGGGAGGCACAGGACCTCCAACTGCTAGGAGCGCCTGTCCATGGGCAGATCAACTGCTAAGAGGCGGCACTGTGGTCTCACATAAAGAGGGTAATGGGTTCATTGTTTGAGGTTTATCGTAGCCTCTAAATGCCAGTAGCGTTGTCAGCGTTAATGGTTGTCTTTCTCTCTGTGTCAGTCCTGTGATAGTCTAGCAACCTGTCCCGGGTGCACCCCACCTCTCACCCAACAACATCAACTCTAGCCCCCCCGTGACCCTGAAATGGGATAAGATATGCATGGATTAACTAATAATGAAAATAATCATTAGTTGCAGCCGTAGGTCACATCATCACAATGACACTCAAAGGTGTAAATTTAAGGAATGCTATTTGAATGTCAGATACCATTTGTAATCATGCTTACCACTGAAAGAAAAAGCAAAAGCCAATGGCACATTCACTCTTGTTTGCTGTTTTGTCAAACTAGAGCAGAGTTTTTTTTGGTGCTGTGTCTCTTGGATTTCTGCTGCTTTTGGTTTGGTACCTCATCCACTATGTTTTTTATAAAGACCCGACCTCACCTGAGCACTGTGGGGGTACACGCCCATAAATGTCCCAAACACAGAAAATAAGAAGAAAATACAGTATGAGTCTATATATTGTTTTTTTAGGGAAAGCCTTCCTAGAACATATATAAATAAACTCCATTCTTTAAAGATGGAAAACAACTAACCTTGTCCTTTTCATAGTCAGGTATGCAGGGGTAGGTGTATATCGTGACGTCGCTGGGTGCGAGGATCTTTGCATGGATTGCGGTGCTCTTGCCGTCTGTCTCTTTGGGATGCTTGATGATGTCTATCTTCACAGGGAGCTGAGGACAGCATATGATACGTAGAGTCAGATCCAGAAGTCAGAGGAAAAAAAACACATTTTATAGATCTCACATGAAAGACATGACTTAACATTTTCCACCACATTAGAATACTACTATTACAGCAACCCCATACTGTAGCTGAAGGCCTCTCTTAGAAGAACAATCAAGAGAGTCCTGACCTCTTACTGACCTTGATTAAAGGGATTTCTTGCTGGCTGACACCCAGTAATGAGCAGCATGTGTAGCAGAAGAACATCCTTGATCCTCCACATTTAGAGCATTTCAACCTGCCCCTCTCCTTTACCTTCTCCAGCACCGCATGTGATGCCAATTTTAGACCTTGGAAAGGCTGCTTGGCAAGCTCACAAGTGTCTGATGAATCACTGGAGACTGTTGTTTTGTCACGGCAACTAGGATGGAGACGCTGGTCTTGAGCCAGGCTGCTCATGCTTGCTCTTAAAAGGTTGATAGACCAGTGCTGAAGTATGCAAGCCCTACATTCAAAGCTGAACAAGAACGACAAAACAAATGATGCAAATATTGGCAGACAGAAATAATCCAGCATTTACATAACCACATAGCAAAGTGAGAGGTAATAAAATGTGGAAAAGTCATTAAACAAGGTAGTGTTTTTAAAAAGGCCTTTCAGGAGTCATTTTTCAGGCTAATATGTTTTATTGATTAAGGAGATATTGGCTATATTGATAGAACATTAATACTGTGATGAGAACTGATGATGTCTTTGGTTTTAATTATTGTTATAATATGACGTAGCTTGAATGCTGTGTTTTTAATTTCCACACAAAATCTAGTATCATATCAAGGGTTTCTGTTCAGATACCCAAACTCTGAAATGAGCTGATGAATAAACTCAGATATGTAAGTCAATATATTCTTTGAGTTTAAAAAGGGGGGGTTTCTTATAATTCCATTTTAAGTGGCCAATATGTGCGTGTGTAAATGTATGTGTATAATTATAATTATGTGCATGCTTTTAGGTACATACATTTAAGTACCATTGCTGTTTTGATGACTGCAGTAATATTAACTATTGGAATTTTATTTGTCCTTTTTCCGGATTTTATATTTGTTAGTTGAGCTACGTTTTCATAGTTTACTTAGTTTTTCTTTTTTTGTTTACTTTTTTATAAACATTATCATCATTAATGATGGTGATTCCTGATATTTATTGTATTTTCTGTATCTATTCTACTTTTGTATACAGTTGATTGTTTTTCATTAGTATATTATGGACCTCAATAAAGTCATTATCATTACATTGTTATTAAAAGTCACACAATTTTCTGATTTGACTGATAATCAGAGTGAAATGATCAACAATTCTCTTTCTGCTTGTATCCACAATGACAAAATAATTATCTATTCTGACATCACATTAAACCAGTCCTAGTTTAAACTTGAAAGCATCAACATTCACACTAAAATTACTGTCACAATATGAACAACATCTAGTTGATTTTGTCAGACAGCAGACTTGAGAAAACAGAAAACGTGCTGTATGCATCAGAGCATTAAACAAGATTCATTCAGAACTTAACATTTTGAAAACCAAGATGAGACCAAAAAAAGATGGCCCAAAAATTTGCAAGAAATTAGTAAAAAGTTACAAAAAAGATACATACATGTAGTTCTTTGAGTATTTTCCCCGTTTTGAAAAATGTCAAATAATCACCCCTATAGCTAAATTCCTGTTCATTTTTTGGGTCTCCTTTTAATAATTTCTTGCCGCACACTTCTTGTCAAGTTGTTCATTGTGTTTTTGTCCTATGATTTGAAAGAAATCCGATCAATGTCCTCAGGTTTCAGAGGGTTAAATGCTTGTGAAAGGCGTCTGAACGCAGGACAAACAAATATATCGATCCTGTGTTAAAGGGTTAAGCTATAAGACTTTGACACATGACAAAGTCAGTCAAAAAACTTTTGCAACATAAGAGGCATGTGGTGCAGGAGTTAAAAGCCTGGATGAGACAGCTAGCGAATGAATGCAAAGTGAGCACAAGTACCTACCGTACACAAACCAGCATTTGATGAACAGCAACCCGTGCAGTTACCATTGGATCCTTGGGGTTTCTTTCTCTTCTCTTTAGCTAAGAGAGATCTAACTCTGCACTTAATACTGCACGTCTGTCCCAGCGTACATACAGTAGATAAAGTACAGTGCACTACAGTCCCTGATTCAAGCTAGCTGCTGTTAGCTAGCTTCAGTTATTCTCAACATCTGGAGCATCGGCTACAGATCACGGTGGCTAGTTAGGTTAGCTAATACAAAAGCCTAAAAGAAAACATACGTTGGTATAGTTCCGCTAAAGCAATACGTTGCCCACTCAAATCAATCGCGACTGAAACGTGTCTACCGGTGTGTAGCATGGTGTGTAGCTACAGCTAATGTAGAACAGCGTGAGCGTCTTCTTCTACGCCGGAAACACTGTCCCGCGTGAAGGAAACGGCGGTGGATACCCGTTGCTAACAGGTTGCTAAGCACCCAATTCCGAACGTGAGCCGCTGCGGAGCGACGTTACCTGCCGGCGGTGGACAGTTAAGGCACTGCACTGAAGGTAATGTGTAAAGTTAGCTTGTCAAACAAGAAAAAACTCGTACACAGTTATTTATCAAGGTAACGTCAACGTCAATTCATAAAAAATGACAATAATTTAACTGTTAAGGTAAACGGAAGACTCGAGGTTAGCTAGGTAAATGAACCAAGACGTTTAAGTCGGTTTATTGTTATGTCGTGAAAGTTGAAATTAGCTTATCAGCCGTCAGGGAACTTTTTCCTCCGTCAGTGTTGTTTTCTAGCGTACACAGTAGGCTAAGTAGCTAGCTGTTAGTTAGGTTATTGTTGGGGTTTAAAAACAATGAAAGTGTTAGGGGGGTGTCTGTACTTATTTAAATAAGTAAACAGTGTAGTAAATTGTATTTTGTCAAGTTATATAACATTTTAATACATCGAAATGGGCATTATTTTCAAATAATTAGGAAAGAAATAATGTAAATTAACTCAGCTTGAAACATTTTCAGGGATTTCCTTTAAAAAAAAATTGTCAACAAAACTTTAAACTCTTGAACCGTCTTTTTTTCCTTTGGACTTTTCACTCTGAGCTTATACTCTGGACATTTTACATTTTTGCAGCGCTCCTAACTGATCTCAAAACCACCTCCCCTTCCACAGAAAATAACTGTCAGTGAACAATGAATGCTATAGATGTTGCTTGATGAAATTGAGCAGACAAAAGGTCATGAAAAGGTCATAAAACAGTCTCAAGTTACAAGATTTACTTGCGTTTAGAATAGAGGAAGTCTTAATTTGTTAAATTTTATGGTACTGGGCTTTCAAAGTTTAGCCTGAGAAAACAGATAGGATATTAAGATATTATTTACTGTCTAACAGAACTTACAAATATGCTTATGTGATGGCTTTTTAGTATGATGTACTTTTTGTAATTCAATTTACTGCCTTGTTGATATAATTTCTTAGTTGATGTTTCTTCATAGCCTGGATTTGACATTGAATAACCCTGCATGTCTCGCATTTTTCAGATATTAAAATAATGTGATTTATTAAAAATGAGTACTATATTCAAATAAAATGGCAATCCAGTCTAATTTTTATGATAGGTTTTGATTCTGCTGCAGTGGAAATTTCTTGGATGCCATGCAAGCAGTCATTCTTAAGAAGCTGGTGCAGTAGCAAAATTCAAGTTTCACAGATAATATTACCCCAGTGATCAAAACTTGAAAGGTCAGCTCAGGGAAAACAAACATGAAATGTCAATATGCATCTTTCTCATTCAAAGCCAGATGTGCTTGATGTGATGTAAAACAGATTGTTTTATGTCAGATTTCAGAGATACCTGAGCTGTTACACTTTTTTATGAAAAAGACAATCGCATGCGGACCTGCATGGCAAACAGATGTGTATCGAATGAGATCTTCCAGTGATATTAGATTCCAGGCAATCAGAAATCTGCAAAATGTGCACTGTGTGCCAGCTTGCTCAGAGAATCATTGCGGTGAAACATAGTTTTTAATATTCACATTATTCACACCGTGCTTACCTGTCATCCCTGCAGGCTGTGTTGTTCAAGGTCCAGGAGCCTTCCCTCTGCGTTATGGGGCCATGCTTAAAGACATCATCTGGTAGTTCTTCCTCCACAGGTTCAAGATGATTCAGCTCTTTTAAACTTCAGAGAATGTTTTAAATTTGCAGATTTAGATTGCGTAGACAGGATTTATGATTTTTCTGATTGTATCTTGAACTGTGCTTTGGTCTTAATACTCTGTATTGCCTTTGGCATTAAATTGTCACAAAGCTAGACACAACAATATCATGGTTTAGATCCATCTGCCTTTGTCAAATATGAATGGATTGACTGTTCCTGACATGTCTTATCATTAAAATTTATTTCTTTTCCTGTTTAGTCTAACACAGAGGAATGGAAAAACAAATTGTCTGACAGCTGGATTTTAGGAATGTTTGTTTTGCTGTTGACGGCAGTCCAGATACATTTTTAAGAAAACTTTTAGTGATGCATAATTTTTCTCTGTATTCTGTATTGTTGCCAGTTCTAAATACAGTCAGAAAAATGAAAATATTAAATCAGATATCTAATATGGTCTTTCAGGTGTATCCAGATCCAAGGCTTATTGGCTCAAGCAGTCAATGCAGCAGTTTATCAAGCGTTACCTAAATCAAAACAGTGACGAGATGACCGGACTGATGTTTTGGTTTTCTTACATTTCTCAGGTAACCACAAGCTGATCATATATTTTTGCAATGCCTTTCAGACTAACAGACTTTCCATTTTTAATAAAGTGTGAGTTTTTGAACAGTTGCAACATCTACTTTCAGTTGTGAAACCCAAACTCTTCTCATGGCAACACAAGAACTTAAGTTGGCTCGCTACAGCAGCTGGAGATGAATATAAAGAGAAGAACCCTGCTTATGGTAAGACTCAAAGTGTGTTTTTGCACTCTTGTGCATGTGTTAACGTGTTCCAGGATAACCTCCTGAAGCCCAGCGTGATTTTTGCTTGAAAGAAGAAGCCAAGTTCCAAACCTACTAAGCATCCATATTAGATTTATGAGAACAAACTGAAAATCCTTCATTCTTAAATCTAATTTTATTTTTTATTTAACTGGATATGTCTTAAAACTCTACAAAAGAGAATTTTAGACACTAAACACACTCAATAACAGCATGTCCTTCCAACAACAGTGTCCCTGTTTCTCTCGATAATCCACAGACCCTGCTGTCAATACACTTCATCAGCACTATTCATGCAGTGGGATCTAATTCCAATCCAGTAACCCTAAGGCAGCACTGGGGTTAAAAAAATGTGCTAACCAATGCCAACACTTCTCTTTTAATACAAAAGTTTCTGAGATTTTAAGTTTTCAAAACAAGCAGGGTATTTGCAAGGAATTACTCTCAAGCCCCTGAGATAACCACTGAACACTACTTGGTTTTGCTTTCTTAGTATCCGAAAGACAGAAGGAGCCTCAAACTCTGATAAAATTCAGCACTATTGTGGAGTTGGCAAAATATTTGTTGGACCGATAAGCAAACTAGGTAGCCATCATCATTCACACAAACCAATGGTGATGCAATGTACGAAATATTAGCATTTTAAAATCATCCAATGTTACCCTCATTTTGCAGCAAATTCTGAAAAAGTATTGTCTCTTTATCCTATGTATCTTTTTAGTGTGATGAACAATGTGTCAATGTGACATCTTCATCTCGTCTCAAATCATCATTACTGTAATGCATTTATGCTGATCTTAGAAATTAGGCTGTAGCAAATTTTGATCCAGGAGCTAGATGTCAGTCCAAGCTTCTCTTTGACTCGTCGCAATATTTATCCCAACAACTGGAACTCACAATTATTTACAGCGATAGACAGACTCATTACCTCTGATTAGTGATGTGGAAAGCAATGATTTCTGAAGCACTGACTCACTATGAGGCAGTTTTAGTGAAAATGGTTTACTGTTTCAAAGTATTTTGATGTGATCAAAATGGTAACATCTGCTGCCCAAATTCTTGATAATGCCTTTCAAGGACAGGAGAGGGCCGAGGTTGATAACAGAGTCAGTAGTCACGTTTGCCCATTTTCAATTTTAATTACCAAAGATGAATTGTAGTAGCTATCCTGATTGTCATTATATTATCTGTGGAA
Source organism: Plectropomus leopardus (assembly GCF_008729295.1). Classification (NCBI taxonomy): domain Eukaryota; kingdom Metazoa; phylum Chordata; class Actinopteri; order Perciformes; family Serranidae; genus Plectropomus; species Plectropomus leopardus. The sequence continues at coordinate 9,938,911 of NC_056463.1, forward strand.
AAGAGTGGCCCATCTCCCACTTTTTATACCTCTGCAGCAACTGTTACTACCGTTGGAAGCATCAGTGAAATAAATATACAGTATGTTGGCATGGCTATTTACCAATGTAAACATAAAATGATGTTAGATTCAAGCCGATATGTTGGTCTCTAGTGATTGGTGAGGGAAAGTCGAATTCCCCTCCCCCACGGAAATTGGCTAGTGTGCGGACAATGTCAGACTGAAGATGGAAACGAAGTGTAAAAAGGTGACTATTCACTCTGATACTGGGCAACGTTCAGCTCCAAAGAGTTACTTTTTGCACACAAACGTGTAATGTTTAAATCCTGTATAAACATATTTTTCCAGTGAGATTTATGAAATTATGTGTATAGCATATTAACACACTAAAAACAGAACCGTGCTGACTTTGAGGAAGTTTTATAATTATAAAGTTATTAACAGAAGTCTATCCAGAATTTCTGGCTATCAGTGTGAATCTGTTGCTTTGTTAGACTTTTGTTTGTGTTGACAATAAACCAGTCATTCCACGTGACCTGCCACATGAGCAAACACTCTTTCGACTCCAAATATGGTCATACTTGCAGACTTATCTCTGATGTTCACAAATATGGTGTTGCTGAAAAACAAACTCTCATCTGTATGGGATAACACAGAAAAGTCTTTCATGCTGTATTTGAAAACTGGAATTGTATTGCTTAAACTTGGGTCCAACCTTTCAGGTATTAACTGTTGCAACCTGCAACAGGTAGTAAACTTGGACCTGTTAAGAACGGCAGATTTAAAATTGTGGTCTCTTACACTGGTCTACTGATGAGGTAAAATCTTGACCATAAAATAGCATTTTTTACTCCTGTAGTGTTGAAATTGAGGCATTTGTTTTATGTATTTTTGGCCAAAATTATTTCTCAGCGTAGTTTACCCAGCAGTACCAGTTGTTGTAGCAAACTTGAATAAGTTAGTAGTCTGTGAAGTCTCTAATGTTGTAGTATAAACATTTTATTATAATCATAATTTATTATGATTATGCATTTAATATACTGTCAGGTAAAGTGCAATATTGCGGCGAGTTGCTGGAGGTCCTGACCCTCTTTCACAATGATCTGTTGTTCTGGGGGGTTCCGTATGAAGGGCTGCAAACACAGAATTCCCCACATTGCATAACCGCAGATTTTCTCGGGGGAAATGAAGGTTTATGGCTCTGAAATGTATCAAGTTCAACTCACGTGTCCCCCCCCTACCCCCTGGCCTCCACTTTCTCCCGCTGCCCCAACACCACCTCTCCACATCGCACGAGACTCCCCAGCCGCTCTCCCTGTTTAGCTTCACTTGCCTTACTTTCTCATCCAACCCTCTCTCTGTTTGTCTCCATCTGTTCTTCCCTGCAGTGCTGTTCACAGCCAATGTGAGACCTGCTTCAAGCAGACGTTTATCTGCACATGCTGTCTGCATTATGGCACACATGTGGTCTTTTGTATACATGCTTCCACACAAATGCAACTATAACACTGCTATTTTTAAGCGTCGCAATAAATTGTAAAGCATTGTCATAAAGTCATTTCCAAACCAGGGAGGTCCATTAAACTGCACAGTAGCTTATAGCTATTTTTTTTTTCAAATCAAAGGAAATAAAGAAGTGACTTAAACAATAGTATTACTCTAAGCTAATTTAACTTATACAATTATGATTTTGCTGTGCTTTAAAACTACAGCACACTAATTAATGATGTTCTACTGGCTTGTTTTGATTATAACTAACTTATTGACCCTAATTTATGACTGCATTTGGTAAGCAATTACCAATATGTAATTATTAATATTACAAAATAAAAACTATTTAGACATGCTGTTAAACAATGTACTGGCATATATACAGTGATAACATTACAAGGCAATATTTCTGACTGTAAAGAAACTCTGTCTCGTAGCTGGAAACAGTACAGCCGCTTTCATAATTTTGCTATTTGATAACTCTAATGTGCAGCAGATGAAGAAAATTGCATGGGAATCCCACATTTTGTGGAGGAAAAAACATTTTTAAAAAAAGTATTAAAAGGATTTGTGATTTCAGGAGCAATTTATTAAACAAAATCTGTAGGTCTTGGAACACCTTGTAAATATAATTTATATGTCTGGCGTGCCTGTGTTATGTCTTTTTTTTTCCTTGGAAGTCCGTCGCTTCACGTCTATGACAGTTCTCTCTCATTCTCCTTGGCTTCAGCCTCTCCTCGTCCTGCTGGGAATACACAGCCTTGAGTCTGAAATGTGTTTACATTTTGAGCATGTTACAAATTATCTGCTAAGACTAACTTTGCGTGACTTGGCAGAAGCCTTCACCTTGCTCAGATGTTGTTTGGGTCAAACTTATTTCAGGGGTTTGCTCTCTCAATTTGACTGTCTATCTGACAGGGGTTCTCCAAGCCAGATGTGAACTCAGGCGAAAGGTAAATCTCATGCTGTGTCGGTGTGCGTGCGTGCCTGCACGCATGTGTTTATACGTGCGCATTTATGAGCGTATGGTGTGGGCAGCCTGCCAATATGTCTGCAATATTTTTCTGCACTGACAAGACTCCACTTGTACTCAATACAATATAAACTCAGAGGGAATTAACATTTGAACCATGTCAGTGTATTTTTATCTTCCATCATAAATGAATAGATTTATCCTCAAGATGTATTACCACATCTCAACCTCCCTTATCAGATTGAATGACTCTGCTCATGCATATCATGTGTGGACAATTTTCCAAGGACACTAAAGTTTTCCCAAACGTTTCTTTTCAATGTGTATTCAATCTTCATAAAGAGAACATCAACAGATTTGATTATCTTGTCATTAAACCAGCTTAGCCGTGAGACGGACGGCTTAATACCTCCAGAGGACTGTAGACATATCAGAGTTCAAAAGACTGTAGTCCCTTAATGTGTAATATGTTTCCTCTACAGGTTTTTCATATTATAGAGTTACAGGCTGAATAACCCCAATTTTATCAAATGATATTCAATGATAAGGTTAGGACTTATCCTCAAACAGACATTTTCTAATAAGATCAGAATCACAGTAATTGCCAGATCATGCGGTTTTTTTTTTTAATATTATAATACAGTTTCATAATGTACCAAAATTGAGGCCAGATCACTTGAGATTACAGATATTTAAAAAGCTAACCGAATAACAAGGTCCTCTTTCTTATTAATGGTCGGCATGCAAATAGTAACAAAATGTTTTCATGTTTTAAATCTGATTCATTGAGTTATTGAGAGTGTTGAACATGATCACAGTGTGTCAGCTGGATAAAATTCTCGTCATCTGACTCCAGAGTTTGCCGCTGCGCTCCATAGTTTCATACGTGGCAGAATAAAGGCATGGTTAATGTGAAGAATAATTTCCCAGGAGTGCATCAAGCAATATTTTATATATTAACATCAAATTTAGTGTATTTCTGTAGCATGAAATTGTTGCCAGTACTGCCAAATCATCTAAAATCAACACGACAGATGTTGGGTGTGAAATAACGGCTTACTGATTAAAGATAGAACATTAAGCAAGTCAGTGAGTGTTGGATTTTTTTTTTTTTTTTTCAAAAACTGACAGACCAAAGCAGGAAAAAGTGCTTGTGAATATTAGAATAAATCAAAACTTCATATAGGCTATTTCCTGTGAGCTTGTTTTGGAGTCCTTTATACCCCCTAGTGGTTAAAAAATTAATCACATTAGGTCCTCAGTAATATTAGACCTGTGCAAATAGGGCTAAATCTCACTTGTCATGCCTTGAAAAAAAAAAAAAATGTCCCTTATAAATAAATATGTGATCTTTTAATGTATGTAAATGTTAATTCTGATGGAAAGAGATTGCATAGCATACACGTTTATTATGTTGTTCATTTTGTATTTTAATCTGGATATCTTTTCAGCAGCAGCAGAATATTTTAGCATTTCAAAATCACACCTTGATAATGAAGAGGGAATCAGTGAGCAGCTACAATGCATTCGACCAGAGTCTGGTCTTCAATGCAGGAAGAACAGACAGATCAAAAACAGATCATCCACAAACAGATTGTCCTACACACACTTAATTTTACTGAACATGCCATTGTAGTTTATTGTGCCTCTGTTTTGTGTGCTCTGAGCACTTGTACCAGTAAAAAAAGACAAGTCCAGCTTGCTTCAGCACATCTTGGTCAAGCCAAATCTCCGTTCTGGACCTTTGTGTTGATCAAACAGGTCTCCTCATCTGGCTGGGTGTAGATCATCTTTGGAAAAGGATACAGTCCCGACTGTGCATAATACATTTTACTGTTTTATAAGAAAACACTTAACTGTTTTATAAGGAAATATAATATTTAACTCAAAATAACAATAACATTGAGTAGTGATTTTACAGTTTGTTTACCAGCTGAAGTTATGTCAAATATTTCCTTGTCTCAACATCTTGTTTGAGGATTTTTGGAATACTTCAATGTGCCCTTCTGATATCTGTTGCTTGTGTAAATTACAACATATTATGGAACCTTATATAACTAATCTACAACTGGAGGAGAGTGGAGCGTGATGTTGGTAATGAGTTTACATGTGTCTGTTAACATATATAATATTTGACGGAAATCATACACAAATAGTCCTTTTTAGCTTTTATGAGTCCACCCTCCTCTCCTCCTCCCTGCACTTTATAGGGATGAAGTGAGATGCTACATGCTCCCTTCTGGTCTTCTTCCCTCGCATTGGCCGTCCCTTCTGAGACAGAGCTATGAACATTTCTTTGCCATTTTTAGTCCACTTTACAGAGGAGTAAGCATTGAAATAGTTTTCTAGGAAAACCTCCTTGAAGTTGCAGTTTTCATTGTAGATCCTCTGTAAAGGATGAGACAAACAATACAATCAGCATTTGTCTTTACTGTCAATACTTGGTCTTGATTATTTCTAGGTGTGGGAATCACCAGAGGCCCCACAATACGATATTAACAATATAATATTATTGCAATTTTTTACTTTTTCGGTTGCCTGTTCTCACTCCCAACTCTTCAAATGTCAGTAGTGTTAGCGTCAGATGCCACCGCAAAGAGGCACACTTCACAGCGATATACCATAGACTGTATACAATAATGGACATAGTGACCATGATGTCACCCGTTGGTTTGCAGACCTCTGTTTTGAAGACTGAAGTTCAGCATTTTGATTGTCACCATCTTGTTTTTTTAGAGTCAGAAGTGACCATATTTGGACAAGAGTGTGGAGTTGTGGCTGAGCCAGAGGTGGATATGACTTACAGACCATGATGACGCCTTGCGCACAGCCTGTCACACAAGCAACTCCACCCCTAAATATACATAACTTTTGGCCTTAATAAAATGTAAATGGATTTAAAAAAATCACCTCTGCTACACTGTCATGGATCTTGAAATTAACCTCGAGGCCAAAGCTATCCCATATCCCCGTAGACTTCCATGTTAAAATGCCCAACTTTACAGCAGAAATAAATATGTTTACAGCCTCAAGCAAAAGCAGATTTTGGTCTCTATAGCTAATTTCAACATCCATGACAACTGTGCGGAGGGTGAATTTTTTATAACTCACTTGTTTACATTTTCTTAATGCCCGAAGTTACGTATATTTAAGGGTGGGGCTGCTTTAGTGACAAGCTGTCTGTGAGTCATCCCCACCAGTCTTTGCTGTTCCAACAAACAGTTTTCAAAAAAACCCGGACTTTCACCTGAGCCCATTGATCACTTCCTGTATGAATGTTAAGCCAAACCATGATGTGTTCATTCTAAACCTAACCATGTACTTTTAGCGCACAGGAAAATGTATGAAAAAAGGAAGACGTTTGCCTATGCTATAAGTGTATTGTTCATTTCCTGTGAAAACAAAAGTGTATTTTAAAAAGACACGATTCATATAACAATCGTAAATTGACATGCCATGCCTGTACATCAACAACAGTTACAGGAGGGTACCTAGCGCGTCATATTTAGATGTAAAGGTCCACTGACATGGCGGAAGTATCTGATGAGTTTGGATGAAAACATGTTGTTTTGAGATATGCTGAGTATTGCAATAACATATATAGCGATATATTGCAATGTATTACCTATTTTCAACTGAAAATTATGTCCCTAAAGGAAAAATTTGTCAGTATCTGTTTTATCCAATAATTTATTGCCGAAAAATGCATTCAATGGACTGACAAAGAAATTGATTTTATTTTTTTTTGGTAGGTTACCAAAAGTTTGATTTGTATGTGCAATACTAATAATTTATATAATTAAAAAAATGGTACTTGGCTTTCTTGGATTGGTACAATACTGCCACACAAATTATCGCAACAGTATGCTGTATTGATTTTTTCTCCCACCCTTAGTTATTTCAAAGAAATGCTTTGCAAAAACTGTTTTATTTCTGCTTGGCAATGAATCATCTGAAAGAAGTGTATGACTTTTCTCACTAAGGAAAAGTATTACCTTGCCTTGCAGCTGTCCAGCCTTGTTCATAGAGATATAATACTGACTCTTCACTCCTTTGATAGCCAGTATGCCTCCCTCAGACACTGTCCTGATCTCCAGGATACCTGCCAGACATCCACACAGTTAGTCAAAATGAGACATATCACAGCAAAGATAAGACACTGTCAGCACCCAGCCTTCACTCCAGCTCCGCGCTTCTGCCCTCGACATTCATCTTCATTAAGAAACAGGATGAAGGTTCCTGTGGTTAATCAGTCTGTGGTCTCTCTGGCTTTATTCAAGCCTTGTTAACTGGCCTGGGTGGCCATTACACAAGCCACAACCTATGCCATAGCACATATGGGAGACAGATTAGGCCTCTCTCTCCTGGGATTGAGGAAACTACCTCCTTGCATGAGCTTTGCACGCTATGTTTTAGGCCTGCTCTTCAAATCTGTGGGAGAGTAAAAACACTTGTGCTTAACTATTTTGGTTTAGGAACAAATGAGAGTTATGGTGTTTCACCTCCCATGAAACTGACGGCGTCAAATTATCTTGCAGGACCTATAAAAAGGAAGAATGCTTTTTAATTTATCATATAATCCAACACACTGCTGATCATTAGTCTAGTTTGATTAGTTCTTGTAATTGAAGGTAATGTTGCTGTTATCCATAGAATGAGAGGGTTGCACTCAGAAATGCATCATTGAGTGAGTTTACTTAACCAGTTGTCAGGCAATGCACAAAATGTTTTCAGCCTTCATAGGTGTGTGATGATGCTGCAATTACTAATATGATAACTTGAATCAGTAATATTTATAAGAACATGCATTTTGAGGACACCAACAAGAACCAGATAATTGGTTTTTGGTAATAAAAAAATCTTTGTTGTTTTTGCAGAAATTCTTCATTTGACAGACAGAGAGAGAGAAAAAAGGGAAGAGCTCTATTAAAGGTCTTTAAACTGACATTGAGCATGCTGCGTTTTAGTGTTTGCGTGATCACAAACAGATGGCAGCGTCCCAATCTTGGAATGTTGTTTGTGCTCTGCACGCACTTGATATTTGGCTTAATAGGAGTGCCCTTTGACTGTCAAATCATATCTGTTTAACCATATTTTTCTGTTCCACTGTTGAATTAAGTTATCATGGCTTATGGTGCTGTTTAGATCAATATTGTCAGAACTTCATCTTAATTTTTAAACCTCTCACTGTGCATTTTAAGACCATTGATCGTTCGTTTCCTAAAAAAGTGTAGATGAAACTGTTTGTTTCTCAGGTAGGGATTTAATTTCAATAATCAGTGTGCTTCAATTAGTGTGTTTTTATGGTTGTTAAGAAGCATGGAAGTGCTATTCTCATAATATTACATGTAACAGCTACAGTTGTTTGGTCTACTAAAGATGGAACACATTTCCACACACATGCACACACACATATTGTTAACATTTTGGCTCTGACGCAGACAGCCTATCCTCAGCTTGAACAGATTTGTCATCACTGGCTTGTCCAGCCTCTGGCGAAGTAAACTAACTTGTGGGCAATCCCTGATACTACTTTCTCTGAACAAAGTTTGAATCAATTGTTTACAGCCACCGGTAAGATGTTGCAATATTGAGATTAATATTGACTGCTTCAGAACTAAAAGCCTTGACAACTCCAGATATCTAGCAAAATTTTAGTGACTTTTATTGACGTTGTCTTTGGCTGCAAATCTTTATTGGCCCTGAATCTAAAAAAAAATGCTCCATATCTTCATTACATTATCTAAACGTCTGTTTGGTATTTCCCAAATTACACTGAATTTAATGGCAGGTTTAGGATACAATCAGTCTGTGGTTTTGCCATTTAGCTGCACCTGAAACCAGGTCTACTATGTCACAATCTGGGTGATTTACAATTTCAGTGCCTTTATTGTCATAGCACAGCTGTACAACAAAATTGAGTAGGAACTTAATAGAGAACGCGACTAAAACAAACTTCTACCCACCAATAAAGTCTCCTAACTTTTGAATTACTTGCTTTCCAGTTGTCATGCTGTGGTTTGGAATTTGTTGATTACCGACTTTGAAGTCATTTATCTGTTCTTTGCTGTGGCTTAACACAACTTTTTTTTATTGATATTATTAACACATTTTGTTACTCAGCTTAAGCCATGCCATAGTCTTTCCGTTTGACACAAACTTACATGTGTTAGTGATTACCATTTCCTTTTTTCTTAGAAGTGAGTCTTTTAACTTATACTTAACATGTGTTTGTTTGCTTTTGAGGATTTGTTTACACATTCGGAACAAAATTGTGCTAGAGATTGTTGCCATACCACTTTCATTAGTGAAACAGCAACTGTTTATTTTTTATGATGCTCAATATCAGACATTTTATTTCTCTACACATACAAAAGCTTTAAAAAAGATTTAGTTTTTAGATCTAAACAAACCTTGAAATACAGTAAAGTTGTAAAAAAAAGTTTTTGTGTGGTGCAAGAGATGAGTTCTCTGGAAGTAAGTCTATATTTGTGTTGCAGAGGCACAAGGAATGTGGAGGCCAAAAATAATGGAGCTCCAAGTTTCTCATTTTGGCTTTGTCTTTTTCTGTTTTCTTGTTTTTTGTTGTTTTTTTTTTTTTTTTTAAACAAAGCTTTTATGCAAGCAGCTTCTCAGGAACTCTTCTTCACTGTAGCCAGAGACATGACTCACTGATTTATTACACATATATCTGCACCACGCTCGTCTCTTCAAAGGCTTATTGGTCAAATTTGCTGTCTGCTTTTAGCGTGCGATTATCAGCCACATATGGGTGTATCAATTTTTCTGTCTTTCGTTGCCAATTGTTGCACAAGCATCTTTTCCATCCTCTATGAGGCATATCCCTGTCAAGCCAACATTCCAGCTGCAACCACACTGTCAGATAGGAGGAAATGATATCTGCTTAAAACATCCTCACCGTGACAGAGATTTCCAATGATACACAAGAAGCAGTTTTAACAAAGTACCATGTGAAATCACAATTACCATGGCCATTACATAAAATTAGTCAGTCAGTAGTGAATTGGCATGCTTTATGGCACATTTTGCCACAGTAATTTTGGATCAGGGTCATTTTGGTGGCTCTCTTTGTGTGAGCTGTCAGTTACTAATCTAATATTAATGCCAGTTCTTTGTCCCAAGATCTCATTCTGACATGTCTAGGTGTGTAAAACATGCGTGAGTACGAGATCTCAGGGACCTTGCAGCCGTCACACTCCAAGACCCTTCAGTTTACTTCATTACAGCTTTTGTTTACATGGTGTTATGGTTTAAAAAGCCAAAGCTCCCACCTGCTTCATTTTACTTCTGTCACTTTGGCTGCTCTAACAGAGAAGCATGACCCATTAACACTGTGATTACACTGCAGAGAGATCTGCACAATAACACCTCCCACGTGCTTCTGTCACCTTGACATGCCAAAGGTTCTTTACTGACTCAGTGGAAAGATCTCACAACTCTGCATGGCTGAATTATAACAAATTCTAGGACTAGGTTCACACCAAAACTCAAGTTAATTCACATTTGGAAGATATTTTTGGGCATTTTTTATCACTAGTAAATGCAGAACAACTTGACAAAACATGATATGATACTTAAACAAAAGAGTCATCCTTACTGTAACAGTTGGTGACATCTTGAGTCCCGTTGATATTGCCAAAGTCATCAATTGTCAGGAACCACTGCGTGCGGCTGTACAGTTGTCGGATGCGCACGTCCCCTCCCTCCATGTAGTCGTAGTTCCTAGTGTGGCGCTCGTGTTTGGAGCAGTTCATGATGGCGGCAAGTTGCTCTGGAGTGCAGTCACTGTAGACCACACACACGCTGCCGAACAGGAAAATTGCGTGCAGGTAGAGTCCGGAGAACAGATTTTGAAGGTTCCATGTCAGCATCCATTTGCGCATTATAATACAATGCAGTGGGGATCAATGAACAACATACTTAAATGTGAGACAGAGATTGCGCGCTATCCCTCAGCCCGGCGACCCCCTGCTCCCTCACTTGTGACCCTTGTGTTGGTCCCTGTTCTTGCAGCAGGGGCTTCTAGTGGGACCTTGAGACAGGTTGTGGAGGAGACTTTGCGGAGCTTGTTGGGGTTGGCTTAAGCTGGAGTGGGGTCTGAAGACAGGTGACGGTATTATGAGACGTCTCTTTAGTCCTCAGTGACGGTCTGCGGTGACTGCTCCATCCTCTTGGGCCATAGTCCGAAAAGGGACGTCATAATCCAGTTCAGGAAACGTTATACAGGATATCACTATAAAAAAAGGTAGACCCATATGATTTTAGATTACAGTTGAAAAAATAAACTTAAAAGAACACTTGCACGATGAAATATTTTTGTCAAAGCTGTCTCAAAAAAACAAATTCACCATTAGCTCACATAAACAAACACCTTTCAAATACCCTCTGGTTTTCATACAAATATGAACTGTACATTTACTAAGAATAAATTAAATTTTCTGTGGTGCACTTTGACAGGCAGATGTCTCCCTATCATGGACCCAGAACAGTAAAATATTGCGTCACTGTTGTTGGATTCCTTCACAAGTCTATGCTCTGTAATCTCCTCTGCATCAGCACACATACAGTATGTACTATCAAACAAACTATTCCTCTTTACTTTAAAAAAACAAAAAAACAAACAAAATAGTTGAATGACTTACATGTGCTCAGAGGGATGACAGGAGTTGTCAAAGGTGTGTTCCCTTTCAGAGAGAGGTTTAATTTGAAGACTCTGTAATTCTAAAGCTGTAGTCTCAGTTGTAAACCAAGCCCAGTAGTGCAGTAAAGCTAAGCAAGAGCTTGGAGATTCTGTCAATTCCCATGGATGTCTCCCTGATTCTGGCAGGCTGACTCTGTGCATCTTCCACTGTTGCTGTGCACTCTGCTTAGATAAATGCCTCCTGCTGACCTCACTTGAGAGCAATTAGATCCCAACCAGTCAGCTGTCCCTGGCTGAGATGCAATGGAGAAACACCCTCTGCCTGCCTCTCGCTGTCACTCACCCACCGGACATGAGAGGGAGCTATAAACTCTCAGGAATAGCAGGCTTTCCTTGGTATGCACTCCTAAATACTTTAATAACATTTGCATGCACACTCACCCTTGCAGAACTTACTACAACCTCTCTGCCTTTTCCAAGAAACATCTTGCACTTGAATAGGTTTGCGCTAAACTTTTTAAGCATCTCATAATGACTCACATTAAGCTTGTGATATTTGCTCTGATGACAAAGCTTTAAAGAATTTTTTCCCTATCATTTCAAATGTCACAATTAATTAGTGGTTTTACTTAGCTGTACTGAATCATTGGTAAGGATTTATTGGCTCAAGTAAAAAGAACTTCAAAGAAGCTCTTTAGTTTTTGCTCTTATTGAGTGTAATAGTGGGAAGCAATATGTTACGGCTGGCAGGTATCTATCCAAGGGGAGAAAAACAGAAGACATAACTGCTCACAAGTAGTCATCTCTGTGTCAGGGGTCGTGCACTCTTTCACTTTTCGTGTTTGTATTTAAAGTCAAATTTATTGCCTTTACATACCTGGCCTTTCCTTGGACTCACCACTTCAAAAGTTTATATGGGCCCTAATGACGTGCTCCCCTGTGGAGGTCAGGACTGCAGGCCTGAGAGGGAAGGACTTCTGGCTGCAGCAGGTCGCCTTCTCATCTCTAAACTGGGGGTCGTAAAGACCTGATCTATTAGGTGTCACTCAGGCCTGTTCATCTGTCCCTTCTATCACCTCAGAGGCAGTTAACACACAGTTTTTCTGGACGCATAGACTATGGAAACAATAAATTACTTCAGGCAGCCACTATATTACAAATACCTGACAGCTAGACATTAAAATGAATGCAAAATCATGGATTTTCAATATCAATTGACATACAAGTCCATGCACATGTACTTTACAGGCAATAATTTGTTTGAATCCTTTTTATTTTAACCGAATAGTTGGGGGTTCAGTGCCTTGCTTAAGGGCATCTTGACAATGCCCAGGAAGCAAACTGTCACTTGTCCAGCTAGTCCACACACCATACTTGATCTGGACGGCGACTTGAACCGGCGGCCCCCACTTCCTAAGCCAAGTCCCTATGGGCTGAGCTCCCGCTGCCTTGAATAGGAAATATTTTTCAAGACTGCAGTTTGTGAAAATTTTACAGAACCACTCTCTTTAAATTGCCACCTCCTCATGCTGGAGCGGTTTGTGTGACCCTTGGAGCTGTGTTGTCAGGGGCAGGTAGCACCTGGTAGGGCCCCCTGAGGCACATTTCTGCCAGGAGAGAGGCCAGACAACACGATTCCAGGACCCTTAAATTGACCCCAACAGAAATGAATGACCTTGCCTTGAATCGGGAAACTGGGCCCCCTCCTGTAGACAGGGCTGTTACGGGAGATTGCAGGCGAGACCTTAGTGGTTGGGCCTGGTCATGCTCAAAACAATGCAGGGTCTCCATGTAGGCCCACTTCCTGTAAGGATCTGTTTTTGATTATAGTGCCATGTCAGTTGGGCAACAGGTGGCCCCTTTGAGGACTGACCTTTGACTGCAGACTGACACTTCTTTGGTGGGAAATAAGGTGGAGCCAGCAGAGTAGTTGGCCTCACCTCAACTTACTATGCTATGCGCCAAACAGCAGCTCGGAGTATTCAGTCTTCTTTGAATTTCTGGATAATGTCCTTGAGATGTCTATTTTTTTTTTCCACTTAAGTGAAACCATGGCCACTTTTACTTGATGAAAGTGAGCTGACACTTAGGCAGGGTTGGACATTAATATTCTAGTCCACCTGCCACCGTGTCTGAATTCCAAAATCTACCAGTCACTCAACAGATTACCATTGTTTTTTGGCTTGGTGAAGAAAATTTAGCAGCCACTTGCATATTTTATCAGCACTTGGTTGGTGGCTGGTACTAATTTCCAACCCTGCACTTAGGCCTTAGGCAGCTAAGTCACTTAGTAGCCTAATTTCCGCTTTTTAATGCAATGAGAATGCATACGATTGGCATTCACACCCTAGTCAAATGACTCTGCAGTAGTAGTAGGCCTTATTCACCTCCGATCGGCACTGATGGGAACACAACATCCAGGTGAACGCCCTGTTTTCAGCTTTTTAACTGTTGAGATGCAACGATGCTCCATCACTAACTGCAGTCCATGTCCTCCTAAGCAGCACTAAAACACAGATCCAAATACATCTGCACCAAGTTTGAAAGATAGACTGAATAAGTAAGACATATATAAGGAGAAGAAACCACTGAAAAGTTTTCAAAGACCTCTGTTCCTGCTGTTGTCTACTGTTTACCTGTTCTCCTGCGTGTCCATGACATAGAACAAACACATCAACAAAACAACCCACCCACACACACACACACACACACACACACACACAAGCTGACAGCTGACACACTCGTGTGATGCGGTGTGCTCACTGCAAGTGTGTTCCCTGCAAGTGAACACACTTCATCACACGAGTCATCACACGGTGTACAGGCATATGAATGTATAGCTTGTACACCGTCTTTAAAATATGTTTCAGCATTTTGTCAACAAAAATATGTGTCATATGTCTACGGTCAGACAACTTTTCTCTATATTTTGTCAAATTTCAATAACAATGGCTTGTTTTGAGTCTCCCTAGCTTGACAAACATGGCTTCCAAATCCAAAAAAAAAGTTTCAGTGGAAAATAGATAATTTGATAGTGCATGGACAGATTTGTTTGCTTCACTACCAACGCTGCAAAGTTAAAGTACCAAATAATCATAAAAAGCCAACAGCAGTGTTGCCACCTTGTGGTAAAACATATCAACGAATGCTCATGTAGACCTACCTATTAGCAATGTTGATCGGCTAATTTCAACTAAATGGCTGTTATCTTCATTATGAGGCTCAAATATGTTTTGTGGCAGCACACAGATTTTTTTTTTCATTTGGGCCAAAAATGTTTCTTTCAATAGTAAAGGTATCCGGTCCCTGCTCTGGGGGAAAGGTCACTTTCATTACTGTCAGTCATCAACATGATAACCTTTCATGACATTTGGTATGGGTTTGGGAGCCTGTAAGAATATACTTAGGTATATGTGTATCACTACATGAGTAACTGTTCAGTCAGTGACCCTTGTCCTCATTTGTGATGGATCAGCAGGAACAAGGAAATGGTGTCTAATGAGGCTTCTTGGAGATGTCTGACATTTTTTCTGCCCTAATTGAAAAAACCAAGTCATGTGAAAATGTAGAAGTATAAATTTAAGTAGCTGAAAGCTGAAAACAGCATGCAGCTGGAGCCCCTCTTGGGATAGTTGATTGCAGCAGTTAAATGTACCTCTTCGTACAAGCTTTACAGCAGCCCCAAGTTCACAGGTTAAGGGCAGCACCATTGCCCTCAAATGATGAGGAAAGAGGAGACGAGGAAGTTGTAAACTCTTCAGACTTCAGATTCTTTTTAACATATTAGGTTTTTGTACGCTCACTTTGTTCTTTAAAAAGATGTTTGTGCTTACCCGTGTGACCTTTGCTTTGAGTCACAGCATATCAGATCGGTTTTTATCCTCTGAACGAATCAATTATCTTTGTAACAGGAACTGGCATTCATTGCTAAAGTAGTCCCCTGTTTTGATTGTCAAATTTATTGTGCTGTTGTATTCTGTCCAACCCATTTGTGATTTTGCCATCAGAGCTGAGACTGTAAAATAATCTGCCTGAAGACCAACTCACTTACTCTCATCTATATTGAATTTTAAAGCACTCTTCAAAACAAATCGGGACACACTGTTCTTTCAGCTGTCTTTTGTTTCTTATACTTTTTCTTCCTTCTTTCCTTCATTATATTAGATATTACTTTTAGAGGTTGTAGTTGTATAAGCTTTACTTAAAGGTTCAGTGTGTAGGATTTAGAGTGATAGATTGGCAGAAATGGAATATAATTTGACAAGTAGGTTTTCTTATGCGTATAATAATAATAATAATAATAATGATAACAATAATAGCTTGGATTTATATGGGACACAAGGAAGTAGTATAATCACTTGAATATAAGAACAGTTGTGTTTTTGTTTCCTTAGAAAAAGCCGTTTATGTCTACATAGGGAATAGGTCCTTAACTTGTTGATTGCCATGTTGCACTGTGCTTTTTCTACAGTAGCTTATGCAATCTGCAATCTGCAATCTGCAATCCTCTGCAATCCTCACCATTAGAAGCCACTAAATCCCCTTAAATCTCACACATTGTCCCTTTAGTAGAAGTGAAATTGTAATGTAATGCAATGCCACAACAAAAGCATCATAAGTCTACTTCAACAGGCTACAGGAATGCCTTGAATCAGAGCCTTGAATGCTGAATGTGTGTCCTCAGTTGACATGTCATTTTGAGTGCATATGCTCTTATCAGATCTTACTTGTTCGTGTGTGTGTGTGTGTGTGTGTGTGCATCCACAGTACGTGTGGTGATACAGATATGTGTGTGTGCAGGTAGTTTGGTTTTATAGCCCGCATGGCCGCCTGCTGCCATTCAGTGATCAAAGGCCCAGCTCTGTCTGGAGTTTACAGTAGCATAGGAAGTGCAGTGGCCGTGAGGCAGACTCACTAGATCTGCGTGAGTGAGCCTCTTTAAATTTCAGTGCCTTTACCTCCATCAGTCCGCCTCGCTACTTTGTTTTAGCTCTCCCCCCTTTTCTCTTTTTCTGTCTGAGTTTTTTGCTGTTTTGACGAGTGGAAGTCAGCATCTAAAATGTTACAACTCCTTTTAATTGATTTCCATTGTCGAATGTTATGTTGAACATTGTTGAAGCCAGTAGAGAGTCTGTGAGGGTTTGGATGATTGCAGTGTAACACGCAAACCAATCACAGCTCGCCATGAACTCAAATCCCGTTCCAACTCCAAATTCAGAATAACCTCCAGCTTCAGTCGGAGAGCCTGCTGTGTGTCTGCCTGCTTCATCCAGCATGAACTCACAGTGACACGAACATCAGTTAGTCAGTAGAAGATTTTACTCTAACTTGTCCAACACCATTGTACCATTTTACTAGTTAACATCATGATTTAATTAAAAAATGATAAAATAATAAGATAATTTTAGAAAAAGTTATTAGTTTTTTGTCTAGCTTTTAGAAAAGTGCTGTGTTGTTTTTAAAACTTAACTCATTCCGACATGGTGGGTCAACAGCATTATTCACACAAGGATTTGGGGGATTTATTTACTGCTTTTCTGAAAGAAATAAAATGCTGTAGGGCTTTCTGGGGACTTTGTTTTAATAAAACTGTTGTCATGCAAATCACACATAAACTCACTGGCTGCAGGCTCACTTGATACAGTTGTTCAACAAGTTGTTTCCAACCCCTCCTGTGCAAGACCCGATTATTGCTACGTGATTTATCACTGTTATATCTGAAGAACCTCCTGAAGCGTTAGCACACGAAGCTAGATCCAGAGTTTATGATAGTTTCCACTATTATGGCCGAGACATCTGCCTACACACAGTGTCTGTTCTCAACACTCTAAAAGCATTCCTGGAGAGAGGAGAGCCTCTGTGTCTGTGCGTCCCTGTGTGTATGTGTGTGTGTGTGTGTGTGCTCTTTACCCTGTCTTATATTGATATGACTGCATTTACGCTGGGAGAATGGATTATGTCTAAGGTCGGTCTATTCTTAGCACTGTTTTAGACTGTTTGGGTTTAGCTTTTGCTTTCTAAATTCCATGATAATTGGGGATCTCTAGGGATGGAGCCTCACAACATTAGCTCCAACTATAAATAACTAGCTTACAAACACACGCACGCTTGTACACACACACTGTACGCTCGTGCAAACACACACACAATGGCACAATGGTGAAACTTTGCTTTGATAAAATAGCATCAATCAGTTGAATTGCTTCCGAAGCCAGTTGAGTTCTCTGGAAACAGATCAGAATACTTAATTCATCTGGATTGCCTTACTTTTTTCCAGTTTATATCATCATTTAATCATATGGCCCATGCACTAAATTAAATATGAAAAAATAATAAATTCACCAAATAAGAGATGCCTTAGCTGCCAGTACATTTAGTTAAGATTCATCTGTCTCTGTAATTGTTTCACACACATCAAATGTGTCTTTTTTCCCCAAGTTAGATATTGTCTCTCTTAAACAAAACATTTCAATTGTTTAGGCCGTACTCACCGTTTAAGGTAGTGTACAAAGAGGAATAGTAGAGCTTTGTCTGTGACCGCAGGCTTTGCAGTACTGTGTTAACACAGCACGTGTACACATACACGGTTTCTCACACACAAACACACACACAGCCACAAACTTCCACTCTGCTCGGCTCTTTGAAGCTTCTCTTCCTGGGTCCTGCTGACACACTGAGTGTTAGTGCAGTAAAGTGACACATGGTCACAGCTCAGGTTGTCACTGATATCTCTGCTTGGTCCGAGGTGTCAGATGGAGGTAGCTAAATTTTTTTAGTCGCCTTCAATAATAGTTTCTTCTGAATGCAGCCTGAGTATATTTAATGAAATATATTCTGTCAGATCTGATGTTAACACCACCCTGAGCTGACAGTAAATACTAGCTAATGATAAAGTGATAGAAGTGAATATCAGAAGTACATTTCAAAATTTTTCTGTGTCACAGCGATTTGTTGGTAGTCACTCTTTACGATGCCGTAGGCAGTTGCAGTGCATTAGGGCCGGTGTAATCGGCCTTGTTAGAGAATGTGAACCAGCGTGGTGCTACGCTGTCGGGGGAATACTCTGATCCCATCTAATGCAGGAACAGCTGTTAGGGATCATAGTCTTAACTGCTCACCATATCTGTTCGTGTATCAGAAAAAGTGGAGCCTTGCTTATGAAGACATGCTCGGCCTTAGTGGCTTTAAGAGAGAAAGAGGGTCTAAAATAAGCACTTTGAGTTTTCTGAGTCAGAGCAGTCGACAGTTTACATACAAGCCTCTGATTCAGCTGTATTTACAATTTGAAGCCTAAATGCATCACGAAAAGATACCAGCTGTTTTCTGAGGTGTGAGTTAGTCATTTTTCATATTCTGTAGTTTTTCAATTGCAATTTCTATGTATTTTACAGTTGTACAAGGACAAGAACCTTGTCGTTAACCCTCATGTTATTTTATATTCTCTTCTTACATGCTCAGTTTTTTTTAATAAATGACATATACATTAGGGGTGTGAATCTTTTGGTATCTCATGATTCTTGGGGTCACAATTCAATACAAAATTGGTTCTCAATTTAAAATTATTCCCGATTCAGAATCCATTTTGGATTCAGTACATAGAGATGCTAATTTCAGAGTGTACTCCATCCTAGTGATAGTAACTTTTCATTGTAACAGCAGTTCATGAAAGTACTGCATCACGCGAAACAGTGGGTGGTAAAAGCTTTCGGTAAAAG
Source organism: Plectropomus leopardus (assembly GCF_008729295.1). Lineage (NCBI taxonomy): Eukaryota > Metazoa > Chordata > Actinopteri > Perciformes > Serranidae > Plectropomus > Plectropomus leopardus. Next base: position 9,957,752 of record NC_056463.1, read on the forward strand.
TTTTTCGAAACCTTGCATTTTGTTTGGTATTTATTGGTGTTTTGGTGCCCTTTTCTCTGCTCAGTCAACTCCTGGTAGCTTAAATTGCTGTGGTCTCATCCACATAAAGCACCGCTCAGTTTTTGTTACCTTTCATGTCTTAATCTGAGGCAGTTAACATTCATGGAACAATTGTTTCTCAAATAAATTGTTTATTTGAAAATATACCAATTGTGAAAACCCCGAAAAATTGTAAAATGGTAAATGGCGAATTCCAGGATTTGGTGGAGGATTGTGATCATGGAGGTCTTGGCTGCCTTTTTCTTTCTTTATCCTCTCCCATGTTTTTATTGTTTTATTTACTTGGTTTGGTCTCTTGCTTTTGACTTATCTCAACTGTAATATTGTGAGGAAAAAATATTTATGCTTATGACAAGGAGTGAACTTAGAAACTCCATGTAGCTATATTGTGTTGCTCTCCTCAGCCACCAGTCAGTTACTCAGTTGCCTCTTCCTCTGACTGCCCTAACTCTATAGGTCATTACCTTTTACAAACTGCAAATTATGTCCCCAAAGGCAAACTTTATCACCATTTCTTTTATCTTAGATTTCATTTTTTTTTTATCTCAGTTTAATCCTTTTTAATATTAAAGTGTATCCACTGATAAAGCGATTTATTTTATTATTCGAGTAGGCTACCAAAAGTTGGATTTGTATTTGCAATACTGATCATTTATATAATTAAGTAATCAATACTTTGCAACCTTATAACGATATGCCAAATAAAATATCACAATGCCGTGCTGTATAGATATTTTTCATCAAAAAGTGGCTTTCTACACATGTTACGCACACTATAATGTATACATTACATACATTTAAGCAATCAAAATGCACTATTTTTTGTTAATATTTTTATTAATTTTAAGTAAAAAAAAAATCTCATCGTCTGATGGTGAGTTGATTATCAGAATTGGTCTAAACAAGTAAATTGTGGTCATAATAACTCCCAGCAGCCATGTGTTCTCTAAAGAGAGCTTTATTTAAAGAATTATCCGAAATTAATACGTCAGATAACACTCTGTTCTCTAGGAGATTGCTGTCATGACCGTTTTAAGAGCTACAGTTGCTTTCCTCTTTGACACAAAATACTTCCAGATGAGTGTCTCATTATTACTCCGAGTCTCTAAATTACTCCCTCTGTCCTGTTATTCACTTCACGGTCTTCCTCTGTCTCTGGTTTCCCCAACCGTACAGCTTGACTGCAGGTTATTTTATGATAATAATGACATGATAAAACCCCTGCACAACATGCTTTTAAAAACAGACCAGTAAATAGCGTGCTAATAAAATGCCATGGCTCATCTGGGTGCGGCACTTCACATTTTAGTCTAATCATAAAAAGTGTGTGTGATGGGAGGCATTTCACACAGCAGGGTGCAATTATAATAAGGTGAGATTCAAACACACAGTGTTGTAGAAGTGAATTAACGTAATGAAAAAAAGGCATGTGTGGGTCTTCACTGGGCTAAATGGGGCACTTAATGAACTTGGCATCTATCTGGCATTGGAGGAGATGTGAAAAGGAGGGCTGGATGGACGTTCTCGACATTAATGCATGTTTTCTAACAACTGCAGTGGGTGGTGTTTTGTCTTGGAATATAAGTAAGCCCTGGGAACATGCTAATATTTTCCGAAAGACTTGAAAGAAATTTAGAATAAGAGACTGCACTGAGTTAGAGATTATAGTATAACTTAGACTACCCCGGATGTGATGTTATGATTTCAGCTCTGTGTGTGACTGTTTCTGTAGTTCTAACAACCCCAATAGAGTGATAAGTCCTTTCTATCAGATCATGTCACATCAGTCTCAGCAGTTACACTCTTCCAGTTTATCTTTTAACTTATATACTTTAATATAGTTTATTACAACCTTAATATATTTTAATCTAGTATTTAGCTCAAGAGGCTTGCTAACTGTCTTCTTCTTTCCTGCCTTTTGTTGGCAGTGTTTCTTGTTGTATTTGTATGTTTTTATATGTATACCAACATTTCTAATGTGACATAGTTCTGAATACATACATAAGTTGACTTTTTGTTCTGGGCGTGTGGGGGATGTGGATGGCAAGACACCTAGATGAGACAGCTGATAAACTGGAGACCACTGTTGAGACTAAGAAAAAACAAAGCCAGTTGTGTTATAGCTAGCCATTTCTGCTTTAGGGGGCATTGTACCATTAAAAGAGGGTTTTCTAACAAGCTGCAGCTGAATTTTCAGTGGGGATTGTGGCACCAAAGGGGGTGTTTTCTTGTGTAATGAGTTTCCACCAAAAGCGTGAGTTTTTTTGAGAGCCGTCGCTGTGTTTTCAGTGGAGATTGAGTCACCAAACGTGGCATTTTCTAACAAGCCATTTCCAGCAGTGATTGTGTCACCCAAACTGGGTATTTTAAGCCAAATAATTATCTGTACTTACCATAACCAAGTAGTTTCTGTGCCTAAATATAACCTCAGGTAACCACAGCATTGTTGAAATGTAATATTTCAACAAATTTGTGATAGTTTGTGATAGTGATGTAAAAACGTAACATATCCATGGTTCAGAAAGGCACAATGCCACCATTTAATTTTGTAGATTGGATTGTGGGTTGGTTCAGCTACTCTTTGTGAGCTTCAGCTGTATTTAGGCCCTGCTGTGTCTTTAGCATCATGACAAGATTCACTTAGAAATTGTCTTGTCAATAGAAAACGGGCAACTAACTTTGGCTCTAATGACAAGGAACTTGTGACTCAAACTACATTGGCTGAATTATCTTGATAGGGACTGCCCACTCAACATCTATAGGAAAATAATGATATTGCAGGGGCACATTTTTAGCGATCAGTCTTGGTGTGGTCACTTCCCTCACACAATGTATCATTACCTCTGTTCCAGTTTTACTGAAGAAATTGTTGTTTACAGCCACCTTCCAGAGTCACACGATATCGCATTAGAGCTCACTGCTTCCACAACTTCCACTTTTCACTCTTGTACTGTATGTGATTGCCATTGGTTTTAGAATCCAGACATAAAATGGGTGCTCTGAACATAGATTCAACAAAACAAAAACCAAATCCCTAAAATAAACAAAGAAAGGAAATGCTCTGTGAATCACTCGTATGGAACACTTGAGTTGTGGTGTGGTTTGGAGTTGTTACAGACATAGAGACAGCAGGAGAGGCCAGTGAGGGAGACACCTCCAGTCAGTCAGAAGGCACGCACACACACACACACTAATCAGCTGTCCTTCATTTTTTTATCCACAATGGCAATTAGTGTAAAATAATAAGACAAGAAGGACTCGTGATCAGAATTAATCTCCCTCAAGTGAAAGGCCAAATAAGATTCCTTCTGGGGCTGAGCTCGTTTTGGATCCATCTGAAGTCCTCCTTAATCTTCTCATAGCTACTGGCTTTAGTGGAGCCATAACCATAACACTGAGTCACTCAACTGTTCATTAGCTTCTGAGAGGAATGTCTGTGTCATGTGTTATGACAGGAGTTAACGAGTGCCAGTATTTTGTGTTTTATTTTCATAACCCTCATTACAAAAGGCTGACAAGTTCACGGACTCACAAGTGTGCTCGCACACAGTTTATATGCAAGGATTTCTCAACACGGAGCAAAACAAATATCTTTAATCAGGTTTACATCTATTGCTTTCAACACTGAACATAATCTTGGTGGTATTTACGTGTTTATTTGCATCCACAAGTTAGTCATCAGCCGTGTGTTTGTCTAAGCGGATCATCTATGCAGATGTCCTGTGGAAGCCAATCTGTGTGTTTTTGCGTGTTCACTTGCTGAAGCTTCTAAACGGCCATTAGATGTATCCATGTGGTTTTATTTTCGACAAGTAAAGCACCGCTCTCCGTGGCTTTTAGATAACGGTGCCTCTCAATCTCTGTCGCGCCTCCCTCTCTGTCTCATTGTAAGGATGGATGTCTTTTTAATGGTGGAGGTGGGAGATGCAGAGCAGAGCTGAGAACAGAAGCTGATGTTGGAGGGAGAACAGACGCATTAGCCCGATGAATTCCTGATAGTGGCTAACTCGCCAGGAAGTTTCTCTGTCTGCCTCATGCGAATGGCGTTAAACTTGCTAGGTGATTAGGCGATGTTCTATTTTTATGGCATCAGCGCTGTTTTTCCACCATTTTTCCTATCTGTAATTCCACGCACCTTTTTATCTCTTTTCCTTCATCTTGTGCCACTCAACATCACTGGCTGTGCATTATTCTAGAAAGGTCACAGGTCAGAGTTTCTTTGTGTTTCATTAGAGTCCTTTATCACCTGGATAGCCAACACTTACCATAAGTGGAAGAGAGCTTTGTAGCGAGACAGAGATGGATGATCGGGGGTTGTTCGTGTGGAGAGCAGGTGTTGTCTAGAGGAAAGAGCCTGCTGGGTGTTGTCTGTGTGTATGTGTTTGGGTGTGTTTGTCCAATGGAGACCCATGTGAGGCAACATGCATGCAAGAGGCCAGGCCACAGGCCAGAGGAAATAACTTTTGAGATCAGTTATGTCCTGAACTGGCCTGGTATATAACCAAAGGTGTGCTGCTGCCGTCCACTTGAACGAAACACACTGCCAAACCTACATGTGTTTCTGTTTACCTGTGACATCTGTTGTAGGGAATTAGTCATAAAAAGCACTTGAAACATTTACTTAACTGCCATTCTGCTTAGTAACAAAGCACGCACAGGCAGAACAGTTAACATTTTTGAGTAAAATGTTAAAACAATTACTAAATTGAGGCAGATGAACTTTTTTTTAAAATAAATGTTTCCAGCTAACTATGAATAGTATTCAGATGATGTAAAATTGAAAAATAAAAGGTTAGAGGTAATTTATTGCTTTATTCATCTTTTTCACAATTTTTGTAACGTAAAGCTGAAATCTGTAATTTTCCACATCTGTAATTTTCCACGTCCACATTTTCAATGATGACAGTGCAAGTCGACACATTGAGTAATTTCTCTTTACAGCATAGTGTAGCTAGTCCCAGGACAAGTTAATACATTGATGCATGAATCAAAAAAAAGTGTGAGCCTAGTTACCAATCATCCCATCTTCAATATCTGCTCCTTTTTTGGCTTATCTGTGTCTTCCAATCCATATGCTGCTCTTTTTATCAAACAAAATGTGACTGTTTTTCCTCAGTTTTTGGTCTTTTTGCGTCCAGTCTGACTCTAAACAGTACAGTAACTATGGAAGTGAAAGGAACTGTGGACTGTTTGTAGTGTTTCTTTGTAATCCAACTTGTCTGAAAATTAAATAAAAAATAAATAAAAGCATCTCTCACAAAAAAATGAATTTACTGATATCAGCATTGAACTGCATGAATTCTGATGCCAAATTAGATTAGGTTTAAAAATGTTCTAATTATGATGTCATTTTAACAAATAAAATAGTATGAATAACAGTGAAAAATGTCACTCAACTGGTCAGTGTTCCTGCAATGTTAAGTAATTTATACGTATTGTTCATTAAATTTTGCAAATATAAATAAGAATTGTAGATTAAGGTCCAGCCTTGATGTTGTGGCTCTGATCATAGCCCATTTGCATGTCATTTTAAACAAAGGCATTTGCCAAATAAATAAATGTAAGTGTTGCATTCAGGGTCAGGGGCCCCAGTCATTATTTGACCAAGAGTGCAGGTGGTGTAATAACCCTATCTAAGAGAAGGCAATGGTATTTCTATTATTAGTTGTTGTTTTTTTGTCAAATGTATACATTTATTATCAAAGAAGGCACTATTTCATGTCATTTAGGGATTAATAGAGGATAATACTTGCCTCAGTGATCAGCTACCCTCCAAAAAATTATGTCAACCTTGAACGGCTAGTCTTTCTGGCATCCTTTTTCCATTAGCGAAAGAGGACATTGTTCCTGTATTTGAGGGGATGACATGCTGAAAGGATGAAAACACTGAATAAACAGTCCTGGCCAAATAAAGGGATAGCATGAGTTTACAGATTAGCCCTTCCCACAGGGTGGAGGGGCCTGTTTCACAATGTGCTTTCACTCAGCCCATATCTTGAGTTGCGTGAGAGATTTCCATATCTCACACACTCTTGTAAATCACAATTGAACAGTAGTAACTCAAAGAATGAACTCCAAACACGTCTGCTTTCAATTTGGGCCCAGGGGTCCTGCCAAGGCTGGGGCAGGCTCAGAGACCACCCCTCAGCGCAGATTTACTGGCCTCATCACCTCCGAGGACTGCAGGAACGCCTGCCCTGCTCCCGTCACACAGACACACACCTCACACCTATAGAGCGGGGGTGGGTGAGGTGGAAGAAGGTCTGTGTTGTAGGGGGAGGAGGGGGGAGGGGCTTCACATGGTGGAATATTTAGACCCCACAAAAACAAAAAAAAAAGGTTAAGCATGCAATTTTTTGTCTTCATTTTGCCTCTTACTCCAAATTGTTGATATTTATCATTACATTTGTACATAGTAATACACTATAGGCTATAATTGACATTATTTTCCACTGTATAATGTGAATACTTGGTAAAATATATCACTTCTTGGTTGCGCTGTTTATGCTCTAAAATGCTGGCTCTATTTGATCTTTAAAATTACACAATTCGTGTGAACCAGAGAACAGAATAGACTCTCTCCAGCTCACTGCTGGCCTTACTCAGCAATTGGACACACCAGTTCACATTCTGGAGATTAAATACTCCCCAGTTTATAGACTATGTGATCCTGTAATGTGGAATGCATGCATGAATCCGTTTCAGAGCTCATCAATATCCTCTCTGCTGTGTGACTTCTATGTGGTCACACTACTCACCTGTACCAAAGACTAGTGTTGCAGGGGTCATAGAAGAGGAGATTACAATTGGCATCACTGACAGGTGACCTAAGTGGCGTGTCGTTCTCCATCTCTCTCTCCCTTCATTTCCATTTTTGTCTCTACTATACGCTATAAATGAATAAAACATTAAGAAAAAAAGCAAATAATCATGATACAATTAACTTAGGACTAGTTTTGTACTGACATGAACAAAACAGTTAGAACCATCACTAGACTGAGTTTACTTACAAATAAAATTACTGATTGGTGATGCAAATGCTTACAAAGGTGAAATTAATGTGTCCATCTTGGAACAAAAGAATTATTGCTGAAAGAATGAAGCAGCTAATCAGTGACAAAACATCTTTGAGCTAAACTGAATGAAACAAACTTAAGAGTTTTCCTTGACGGTCGTGCTACAGGATTTTTGTTGTTGTTGTTGTTGGGGGTTTTGCTTTATTTTAAATGAACCCTGGTGATTAACAAACCTGAGATCTAATGCCCTGCCCAGACAGCCATACTTTGACTAGAACTTTATAGAAAATAGCCCAAGCTGTCCAGTGATTGGTGATTACTCACCAAGGACCTCACAGGGATAATGTATCATTGATCAAATTGACTCATTGGCTCTTTACATGGCAAATTCCAAAGCAATGAAATAAATCACCATGCCATTACAATATCCTTAAAGCTGGGGTAGGTAGAATTATTTTGGCATCATTGGGCACAAATCTCATAATAAGCTTTGAGCATATTGTATCTCAAATGGCCTGAGACAACACTAGAAGTATGCACCACTGGGCTCAGGCTTTTGAAAAGCCAACCTGTGACAGGAGACTTTGGCTAATCACAGGTTATTTGAGAGAGAGGGCACTCCCTCTGGCTGTTCTATTAATGCAGATGCACAGGCACATTCCTTCAGTGACGGCCTGATTTAATGGCAGAGAGTCCCTTTAGAGAAAGTTGCTATTGCAGCTTTGGTAAGAGCTGCCTACACTGCAGAGCATCCCAAAAAAGAAGACAAACTTCTTAAAAAGAGAGCCTTAAGGAGAGTCTGACAATAGACGGATTAAAACAAGTGTCGGCACCCAATAGGTCACCTAGTAGAGTGGGCGCCCCATGTACAGAGGCTGTGTTCTCACCGCAGCTGCCGCAGGTTTAACTCCGACCTTGGCTCTTTACTGCATGTCATGCCTTCTCTCTCCCCCTTTCATGCTTGAGCTGTCCTGTTTGAATAAAGTCAACAAGCTAAAAAAAATCAGTGGAGGGTTTCAGAGATGGGGACAAAATGTTATTAATAGTTTAACTTTCTGCTAAATGGAGCTACACACTCACAGCTGTTGGCTTCAGGTTCACATTTATGTAGCTAATGTTTGCTAGAGCATCGAACCACAGTTTGTCCTCCGCCTCATTTCGAGCTGAGAGTGGGCGGCAGCTCCAGGGACCGACCCTCTGTCAGCGGCCTTAGCAACCTGAATCTAGCCAGCGCACACCCTAGGTCTGGGGGACCACCTGCAGAATCAGCAAACTTATTGTTGCTGCTGTTTCACAGATTAGAACTGGCACGGGCCACCAGCCTGCTGCGACACCCTGCCGGATGTTGGGGGGTTTGCGGAGGCCGAATTCAGCCTCTGCAGCCGCTCACCAAAGGTTCTGCTGCCCACTCTCCTCCCAGCAAAGCAACCCACAGCAGCTGAAGCAAGATGAATCAAGGAGTGGCTAATTATTTTTTCTTTTTTTTTTTAAGATATTTTTGGGGTGTTTTAATTAATAGGATAGCACAAGTCTGAAAGGGAGAGAGAGAGGGGATGACTTGCAGCAAAGGGCCGAGTCCAGAATCGAACCTGCGGCCACTGTGGCAAGGGCACACTATCCACTGAGCCACCAGGCGCCCTGGGATGGCTAATTCTTGTCTGATTTGTGGTCTGATGAACAGACAGAGAGAGAGAGTGGGGCAAGACAGTGTTAAGTGAATGTGCTGCATGCAACTCTACAATGAAATAAGATCAAATAATGTAGGAAGCGTACGCATATGCCTGTGGTCATTTGGTAGGAGGGGGTTAGGACACAGAGCAGAGAGCTGCAGGAGGAGGGTGTTTATTCAAATTCTGCCATTTTCCCTTTGCCAGATTTCTGCCTATCCCAGCTTTAATTTCACTTTTCAGTTGTTCAGTAGTAACACAATAGCGGGATCCGTGCTTGCCAGACAAGTCTCGAGCAGAGACCACAACAATTGTAAGACTTGAAAAAAAGGAGGCTGGTAGAGTAAACATATTTCTGTGGTCCGGAGGAACCACACACCAAGGCTGTGTGGGATGTGAGCAGTGGTTGTTAAAGCATCCAGAATAATGCATGTGAGATTATGGACACCACTGTGTGTACTGATCCAGAGATACCCCATAATAGCTTCGCCATCATACAGACATGGCTCACACATGTAGAGGTTTCACAAGTATGTATACTAACACATTTCTTGGAGCGCTGCCCTCTCTTTAAAACTAATGACTGACTCCTCCATAGTTGACTATATTACATAAAGTCAGGCTGTAATAAAACAAACTCACGCTCTGTCTGTCTGTGCGGCCATTGAAGGATGGGAGTCTCACATGAAAAAGCATGACAGAATTTTCTAAGAACCTGAATAATCAGCTTACATTGGAGCTAAGTAGGAACAGAGGGTGGTGGACTCGTGTTTGCTTTCCATTTTCAGCTCTGGCACAGTTTCAGGCCACCTTGAAGAATCTGAAAACCATTATCCAGGACCGTTGGTCAAAAGTGCAGACTGTATAGGATATCACAGCGCTGTGCCTCACAGAGAGACAGAGTGATGAGGATAAAGATGGAGGGGGAGAGAGAGGAGAATGGGGAAGGGAGGTATCATGGATGAGATATCGTGCGAGAAGGGGAGAAATTGAGACTAACAGAAGTTCAACACGCCTTCCTGCGTAGACGTCTCAATTACAGCCAGCTCGACATGTCATTCATGTGGATGTGTTTGGTTTCACAGAAACAAAGGCATCCTCACAAAGTGATGTAATTCAGAGCGGCCGTTTGTCCATCTGAAGTTACCTTCATGGTTGTCTAACACACCACCTTTTGCATGCAACAGCAGATTAGTAGACAGGCCTGCAGACAGGCTTTTCCCCCCTATTGTCTCTTCCACACGAACCCACTAAACATGCATAAAGAGGGGTCACGCACATGAAGACAACATCAATCGCTCGCTGTATGGCTCTCAGTGAGCTGCTGACTGATGCCTCTTAAAGGGAGCTGGTAATAAAGATAGGTGTGTGTAAATGTAGGTCTCTGAGTGTGACCTGATGTGTGCTTCTTCAATGTGCGTTTTAGTTGGTTTGGCTTCATAAACGTGGTTACTTTATCTTTGCGTGTGTGTGTGACTGCATCTGGGAAGCCAGGTCAGATGTGTCATTGTGACATTTTCAGTCAGCTGATGTCTGTGCTGTAGACCTTTTAACAGTTTTAGAAGTTATAGCGTGATTGTTTATATTTTAACCCTTTGAAACTTAAGTATAATGGCTTTGTTTTTTTTAAAACATGGGAAGAAGCCAATGAGCAATGAAGAAAGAAATAGCTCAAAAATTAGCAAGTGCAGAAAATTACCTGAAAATTTACCTGAAAAAATGCTTAAAAAATAATGATAATTTTGTAACAATATTTTAAATATGCAGTTATGATAATAATGATAAAATAGTTTTCTCCTCTTTTTCTTCTTTCCCTAGTTTCATTAAAAACATTTTTTCAAATCAATACTTTTTTGCAATTTGTGAAACATTTCTTGCCAAGTTTTTGAAAGAAATCAAACCAGTTTGTTGAGGGCTTAAACCGTTTAAATACTTCTGAAAACAGCCCAAGAAAAGTGATGTGCCTCCAGGTTTCAGAGGGTTACTCTAAATAAATATTATATGGGAGCAAAAAATGACAGTCTGCACTGCATTGTGGAATAACTGTGTTAAGATTATACAAAAGCTCTACAAATGTTATATGTGCGTGTCTGACAGCTTGTTTTTAACTACCTGTTTCTTCAATACCCCATCTGGAAAACGAAGGCATAATGGTGAGTAAAAAGAAAATGAGCAGGCTGAGGGAATGTCTCAGATCGAAGTATATAAACTTAACTTTCATTGTTTTTTTTTTTTCTTTATTTGGATCCTGTTTCGGTTGTTGTAAGGTGGACCCAAACGCAGCACACTGACATGGGTAAGATGAAGGTTAACAGGTTTATTGCAAGGATTACTGATGATGGAGACGGGTTGAAGAAAGGGTTGGCTGGTGACGGCAGAAGAGATTAGATCGGCAGGCAGACCAGTAGGAATCCACTCTAACTGATGCTGTGTCTCAATTCAGACACATTCATGAGCACTCTTACATGTAGTACACTGTGTACACAGTGTACCTACTTGTGTAATGAGTGAACTCTGCCAGGGTAGTATCGTCTCAAATCGAAAACGATTGTGCAGTTTTTAGAAATGACATTCACAACATCTGAATGCTTCTTTTTCTTCTTCTAAATGGCAAACTGCACCCACAAAGAGCATTGCCACCAACCGCCATTATCGCCTACCAAAACATTTTCCAGCTTGTTGGCTTGTTCACTTGAGTAACTGAAACAGCTTTGTGTGCCACCATTTCCATGAGTTTGGTGGTCCCTCCCCTTCTGCTGCAGAGCAAGATGGTGACCATTGAGCGCACAGAAACATGAGACTGCTGCAGCTTAGCGGGAACAGAGGTTGGCCTGGCCAAGTGTTAGCCAGGCTACCAACTAGAACTAGTAATAGATGTCAGTCACCGACCGTGGACATTAATAATGCCTAAAGAGCGGACCAAAGATGGTGCCCAGTCATTCCAGTGGAGTTTCTCGCCTGGTGCATATGCCCAAAAAGTTTTCTAGTTTCCGGTTTTACTTTTGCAGTTTGCCGCCCACTGAATATGCACAGTAGTGTTCTTCCTGCTTGCCCTACCTGCGAGTTCTTGCTGGGCTCATAGACTTTACATTGTGATGATGTCGCTGATTTTTTAATCACTTCTCTCAGCACAGGTAAACTATATAAAAAAATATAAAACCACCATGGCTCAAAAATTCAGAATTGATAGAGTCATAAATGACCTTGTTTTCATTATGTGCTGTCCTGTCAACAGTTTTATAAATTTGTCTTTTATAATGATGGTCTATGAGGAAAGTGCTTTATGGCCTGAAGGGGATTTTTTTTGCTGCAATACTGTGGGAGGCCACAGGACAAAAAAATTTGCTGCAAGGCTGAATGGCTTTCCTGGAGGCCTGCCACCAACTGGGACCAAAGAATGGTGTTGGATAGGTTGTTATCTGGGGACAAGGATCAAGTAGCAGCTCTGTTGTGCTGGGCAGCAAAGAGGCCGAGGTGCTTGGCAATCGAGAGTCTGAGGCGCCTCACCACACCTTTTTTTTTAAGGTAACAAAGCTACAAGCAATCACAATGTGCAGTTTGTCCCAACAGTGCAATCTTTCTGCCTCTGTCTTGTCTGTTTGGTCCTGTCTTGTCTGTCCAGTCCCATCCTGCTAGTCTTGTCCATCTGGTCTTCTGCAGTCTGTTTCGACCACTTGGCCCTGTTTTGTCTTGTTTGCCTTGTTTGTCAGATGAATTTAATTTACATATGAAAATAGGTATGTATTGCGTATTTGCACTTTGTATATCTGTAAAACACACAAAATAATAATATATCTTAATAAAAGAGAGAGAGTTCATGGTACCTTAAATCACCGGAGTGCAGGTTGGTTGCTAGCACCCTGGAGGCCAGCAGACTGGGAAGGAGGTTGAAGGTTAGCAGACAGGGGTGATGACAAGCCGGAAATAAGGCCGTACACAAGCATAAGATGGAGAAGGCCTTCTAGTAGCCAGGGTCATGACCAAAAAACACTTTGTCAGTCCAAAATCAGTCCGAGTGAAGGGCAGCTGGGTGGGTATGTGTGTGTGCGTGTTAGGTTCATGTTGGACAGATTTTTCTGTTATGGTTTTAGTAAGATGAACTCAAACACTGGACAGACCACCAGAAATCCAATGTGAGTCAATGATCTGGCACTGATTGGGAGAAGAGCCGGAGCTGATATGCTGGACAGATTGTAAGCAGGTGAGCTGAAAGGTTAACAGCAATACATGAGGACATACACACACACATGCCCAAAGAGAAGCATACCAGGGACATGGAAGACACAGGAGAAGTGGAGAACACAGGCAAACACAAGGGAGAGACAGCGGCATGGCCGTGGCCGTGACAGATCCCCATTAGCTTTCACCAAGTTGTTTGCTCGTGGTTTAAAGCCAACACAGAATAATGATGAAAAAATGTAAAAAATGTAAACAGCAAATTGAAACAAGACACAAACACAAACTGTGGAAAACCTCAAATAATAGCTAAAACAAAATTGCATCTACATTAGATTAATGTATTTTTGTTTCAGCATCTCTGAAAAATCTACTGGCTATGTCTTTTGTTGAAAAGACTTATATTTCAGACAGAGGAAGCTCTACAAAGTTTTGATCACATAATTGTTTGTGGCCATGACACTACCAAATGAACTTTGCTAAGTGTATTATATCTAAGACGAAATTGCATATGTATACAAGTGTTTTACACAAGAAGTGTGATTTATTACTGTAACACAACACAATTGTCTAATGGCCATGAGGCATCACCATTACACTGAAAGGATATGTCAGCTGGTTACAATAGCTGCAAAATATACAATAATTCTTGGACCATAGGTGATTGTAGGTCAGATACGTCAGTCATTTTGTCTAAAATCAGTGGGAAGTGGTTTTGAAATGGCAGAAAATTCTGTAAAGCTGTAAATATCTGAAATAATACGGCTTACGATAGAGTAATTTATACAAAAATACTGGAGACTTTACAGCATAAGAGTGGTATGCTGTTCAAATTGTAAATCACACAGTTCAATACTGCTCGGTTTAGTCTTGTCTCTTTGCATTAGCCTTAATAATGGATTATTTCTGAATGTTTCCAATTTCAATTGATTATATTCTCTGGAAATCCTCTGATACGCAAGGATATTGTCCAAGTATTCTCCAAGGAGGAAGAGAGGAGCCCAGGTTGATTTTAAGAGGCAAATTATCCCCCTTTAATGATAGGAGAGCGGGGCGATATCTTTTAAAATATTAGATCATTAAATGAGATCATCTTAAAGTAATCATCCCTTGACAGCAATCATGACAGATCCTCAGCAGTCTACCTTCGACTCTCACGCTAACATGCTGATGTCATTTAAGGCCTCCTCTTCTGAAAGTATTGTTGTTTGTGGACACTTTGACAATAATAGACTTTCATCACGTTATGCCGCATTGGAGTACAAACAGGTATAAAAAAACAAAGTAGATGATGATACTTAATCAAGTGATTCGGTGCCATATATGAGGAACTTCACATTGCATTTGACAAGTGATAATCCCCTCCCTCACGAAAAAAGCAAGTGCAAAGCTTCAATATGTTTTCATTTTTTCTTTTTTTTTTCATCGTCTGACCACCTGCAACTTGCACATGTCATGCTAGTGCCAGTTAAGACATAAAGTAAATGAAATCCAGACCTGTGCTTTGGGGTCTAGTGAGCTGTAAGGGGGACGTGTAATGGGAAAGCAGCACACTCCCTCTGCACTGTACACAACAGTCATTAGGCAACCCATCTGCTCAGTGCTTGCATGCTAAGCTGTAATTTTCAGGCTCTGGTGTGTGTGTCTGTGTTTCTGTGTGTGCGTGTGTGTGTGAGAGGCCAGCAGTGGCGGGCTTGAAGCAGAAGAGATGCTTGTGCATGTGTATCTATTGTGTGTGTGTGTGTGTGTGTGTGTGTGTGTGTGTGCGTGCATGCTATTATCTGGATGTCATCATAACCACAGAAATCAGGGTCTGATAGTATCTTCCCCACCCCCCTGCTCCTATCCCCAGCCGGAGTCACGAGAGCCGAGGGTCTCCTTTGACCACACACACACACACACACACACACACACACACACACACATACACACTGACACTAACACATAGACACTGCATCATGCTTCCACATTTTGTAGGTAAACATCTCCAGATTGGTGAAGCGGGATGGAATTCCCGCCTTTGTGGGAAATGTGCCCAGAACCATTTGTAAACTCTCTTCTCTGCTGCCTCTTAACTCTTTACAGATTGTAAAACTCTGGATTTCTATCAGAGGTTACTTCGCTGAGATTCTCGACGCTTTTTTTCTGTGGGTCATGACAGACCCCCTAAAAAAACGCAGTCACGCAAAAAACCCAATATATATTTATCTTTCTCTGGCTGAAGCCTCACAGGTTTGGTCGCATGTATTCATTTCTGTGGTATTTTGGGAACATACGCACACTACGCTATAGCCCGTTGCTTCTGTGTAAATATGTGGTTAGCAGACTACAACATAACATAGACAGTTTACATGTAGACAACACTGTGAATGATATAGATTTACTATATTGTGTTGTATGTTACGCATTAAACCCATGACTTTACTCCAGGGGGAAAGTGTTTGCCTGTTTCCCCTTTACAGCATAAGAGTCTACAATCACATGGAGGCGTTGGCAGTCTGCCAGCCTTTACTGTGGACATGGCTAAACCTGAGCCATATGCTTCATCTAAGTCAGTAATACATTGTGTAATAACATTTGTTGTATTATACTTAGCACGAATCTTGTGCTCATAAATCTGAAATGTTGTGGCAGCCGAGATTAGGTTCATAAAAACGTCTGCACGCATAGTGTCATCCGATGCAGCGCTGGCCCTAGTATCGTAAACACTAGCCCCAGCTTAAGCCCCACAGCGTGCCTTGGTCCTGGCTTCAGCTCTGGTCTTACCCCAGTTTGTGCCATAGACTTTTGTCAGTTCATTAGGGCTTAGACACACAAAACCAACATTAAAGAACTAGTGGCGACAAAAGCTGACTGTTACATTGCCTCGTGTCACCTGCATCTTAGCCAAAAACTTGAACACATCACAAAGACTAGAGTCAACATCCAACTAGTGCGTACAGTTTGTGCTTCAGAAAAATAATTCTCTCTGGTGGTAGTCTGTATTCGTCATTCAGAAAGGGAAACCAGAAGATCGACAGGATGATTAGCATCTTAAGCTAGTTAGCCATTAGCACATTAACAACACAACCCAATGTTGAACAGAAAAATGATATTTACTGCGCACCATCAAACAGTGATACAGTTATGAAATGTTTCTGTTAAAAAGCTCAATGACTAAAAACATGATCTTACCTCATTTAACAAGTTAATTTTGATCTCATGCCCTCTTGACTTTAGCTGTTTGTTTGCTTTCCCCACTTAGTTTATCCTCTTGTGCACTGACTTTCACTGCCAATCAGAGTGATTTCACTCTCCGACGGGCCCCGCTGGACCCACTGGTCCCATTGCCGGTTCACCATGCTGAATCCACAGAAAAACATTCCACAAGGGCCGACAAGGGCAGACTAATGCCAACAATGCATGACACACCTCAAAAACCAGGGTGACAGACACTCAGCAATAGCCCGACATTTATAGATGGCAGATCATCAGCTTGCTGTGTCAGAGATCATAAGGTTCGGACATACTTTTTGCACTGGACATCCAGGGAAGCCATTCTATTAGTAATACAATTGGTGGTTTGTTTGCACCCCCAGCTGACCTGAGGGTCAGGGGGTGAATTTACAGTCCCAGCACCAACGTCAGATGAAACTGAAACTAGAATGATGCTGTGGGGTCTGGAGTGCATGTCTGTCAAATATCGAACATAAAACTGTCTTCACAGCGGTACAGCGCCTGGCGTCACTGCAGTGTTTTGGACTCGACTGAGGAACAAGAGATTGAATCACACACTATGCATACAGTCCTCGTGGTTAGAAAGATGGGCTGCACACAGACGTCCACACTGGGTCCTCATTTGCGTCACACAGACCAAAGCAGAGCCTCGCATACACATGGACTTTGAAACCATGGATTGGCCCTTAGACTTTGGCGGGACCTTACTTATATGGGGCCACAGAAGAAGAGAAACACTGAATGCTGAACTACTATTTCTCTCCCCTCCCCTCCTCATTGGATTTGTTAAATGCTGCAAATGTGGTTAAGATGTGGGTTTAATCATGGCTCTCGTTAAATGTCTCTGTTTATGCTGATCTGTAACGATTAGACTTATTTATACGACTTAGTATTTGCCAGAGTGTTGACAGCTTTGTGTGTCACCTCCGCAGCAGCTCCCAATAATGTATGAGCAGCGATTTCATCAAGTGTGGGAAATGGAAGATCACAGCAGAGCATCCGTCTCTGGGGAGGTTGTGCAACAGGGCCAGAAACAACTTACATCCAAGCACTGATGCACCAACTAACAGTCAGGAAGACACATACATGGACACTTGCTGTCTCAAACATAAACAAGGCTAGAGCCAATGAATGGCCATCACTCCACACTACGATCAAGACGTTTTCCTCCCACTGCCTTTCCTAGAACTGTAATTTGTTGACATTTAACATTGAGGGCACTCAAAGACAGATAAGGTACATCAAAGTAATCTCTCAGCAAGGACCCTGGTTCCATGCAATGGAAAGTTACTATTTGTGACTGACTGGAAAATCTCACATGCCTCTGTGGTAGTAGACCACCGCTCTCAGCTCACTATATGGGCGACTCACTCGCAGAGGAATAAACAGAGTAGATCCTAATGGATGAATGTGAGGGCTTTTATTTGATCCGGGGGATGCTCACAGACTTTAGCCTTAGACATAACAAGGTCAGACACACAAAGACTCTCTGCCATATATTACGGTGTACATTCAGTCATTGTAATATATGTGTTAATGCAAGTTGACTGCTGTTGTGAGCTTTGGCTCTTATTCTTGTCAACAACATTTTGGGGCTTTCTATTGCTTTGTCCTTGTAAGATCATTTCCCTCTCTTTGAGCCAAAGCTGGGCTCAAACTACAGGACTTTTGAAATCCTAACTGATTTTGAAGTGGGGTTTCATCATGCACATTTGGACAAACTTCACAGAAGTTCCTCTCTGTAATATCAAACATGCACACACAACACGATTTGAAAAATAATGGCGCATCGCACACTACAGGATATTGTTAAGATTATCGTGCCAGAGGGAGCATGAATGCACCGCCTCAGGTTATCTCATGGGGAAACAGATTTAAACAAAACGAAGACTGACATGACAACTTGCAATGATGTAAACAATGCTTTGCAGCGAGAAAAACAAATGCAGAAGGCTAACAAGTCTGGATGAGAACATGATTGTGGTGATGTATTCAACATGGCTTGTTTATTATTTGGTGTGAAGAACTGAAGATGAGAGAGAGACATTAACATCAATGGCTCAGTTTTTTACTGCTGCTGACGTAATCATCACCATGGTCATCCAGACTTTTATCCCAAACATCAAATGTTAAAAATGAATGGCCCGGATGAGTATATGTGAGTAATTCAGGAGGTTTAAGACCTGTAAACAGTGCCAGATAATCTTGAGTCAAACTTCGGTACCAACTAAAGCCCCAGATCGGATTTCTCTGATTGACGGGAGACTGTATAAAAAGACGGCCGACACATCTCCACTTCCTCCCACTGTTCAATAATGAAGCCAAATATGCCAGATATGGCTGCTGGTGACGTCATTTGCAGCCAGAGTGTGCGCAGTTGCAATCTTTGGGGTGGTGGAATTCCCACCGATGCACCTGTGCAGCCATTCCTTAGAAACACCGTTGACTGTAAAACCCATTTTTATAGCATCCAATAATAAATTAAAATCAAAATGATAAAAAAACAAACAAACACTTGGACAAACATCAGGGTGATAAGAACTATATGAGGTGACAGAAATAATCTTTGGAAAAAAATGTATGATGTGTGCTTTGAGTTTTTAGTTTGGCTCATGTTATACTTACAAGGTCATAAACCCGGAGGAGGCGGGGTTTATGACCTATACTGCAGGCCACCAGGGGGCAATCAAGATATTTTGGCTTCAATTTTGGTGAGCCATCATGTCGTCAATCTTAATTATTTATTAATTCTACTAAAGCAAAACTGTGTTTTACTCATCAGGTAGTGAATCAAATAGAGGTAATTAGTCACTGATCCGAATCCAGACATGTATTGGTATTAAGTAGCACACTGGGAGAATTGGTCATATTAATGTCACTGCTAGTATTTGTGTTGTTTAGTCTTATTTATAGTATTTATCCCACAATGTGAAGCAGTTATCTGAACTCACAGTGCAGTAGAGAGAGCCCAGGACAATCAGAAGTGCATTCAAATTGATAGAACAAAAACTATAACTAACATATGGAAACATACAATGAATAATCATCATTGCCAGTGCTCCCGGGAAACCACATACAAAGAATATGAGTTACAATTACAATTGTTTTCATTCCAAATCTTCATTGCACTTGGAATGAAAAACTTCTAAAACCTTTCTACAGACACAATAGTATAAAGCTTCAGTACAGCTTGGAAGATAATCACTGTATTTTTTTCCACAACAAAGAAATATGTGTTGGTGTTTCACTTACAGTATTTTGTCATCTTTGTCATCTTCTTTTCCAGTGAAAGAGTCACAATCGGGCAGATGGTGACAGAAAGTCTAACTATGAGGTGAAATTTGCAAGAACAGAAGGGACCTCGAAGAAGCCAATAATCCACAGATAGTAGGCATTCCAGAGCCTCTGGAAATAGGCACAATATTTGATCTTTATTTACAGTGTGTGGATGTTGTAGACACACGTGAGCCTTTCAACAGAAGCAAAGTTGTGCACAAGTGGAGGTTTTATTACTCCAAGCACTTTCACAGCTGTGGCGTTTGTGAGCTCGGCTGTCAGCTAAGGGCATAAATCACTGCATTCTCTGACAGGTCAAAACTGTGACAACAGCAGGTAAGTTCATTGGTCTCACTGTATGAACCAGCATGCTGCCTGCCAAAGGATTTGACACTTTCTCATGTTAATGAAAGCATCTAAAGGGTCACACATCTCCTGTCAGGCTGGTATCATATGTGATCCTCCTGCTTCGCATAAACCAGAAGCTGGAAACCACTAACCATAGTCTCAACCATAGCATTTTAAATATGTAAGGGTATCTAAATATAACCATCTACTGGTATGATTTCCCAAACCAAACTCACAGGGATGCACCAAGAAAGGGGGAGAGGGCATGAAGCAGCAGAGGAGAAGGAGAGAGAGGAGGGCAGAAGAGACGATGGGTATTTCTGCACTCTGCATCCTGGACCTGACCTTAATACTGGACTCACTTTTGTGCTGTGCCACATCTGTTTTGATTTTTATCTTCAGAGGAGAATATTAAAAACAGGGCAGCTTAGAACTGTTAGCCTGCCATCCCATTGTCCTGGGGATGGAGGTGGGGGTGAGGGGGAGTCACATCAGGGAGTGTGGGTGGGATATACTGCCTCTCAGGCTGGGTGGACTTCATGACATGTTTGCAGTCATGAAACAACAATAAGCTCTTACCCACCTCCAAGGTACTCAAACAAGTAATATCCTTAACACTGTAATTGTGCAGGGAGAATTGCTCTGCAATTAAACTTATTTTAATTGACAAAAAACACAGAAATGTTTGCCTTCACAGTTTGTTAATAAGGGTTTTAATTAAGTGTTTTTAATTAAGTGGTTCTTAATAAGTGTTGAATGTGGACTGTGGAGTCATCCTTAAAGAAGTAGTTTCACAAAATAATAAACACTTACCGGTTAACTTACCAATAAACACCAACAGATTTTCATACAATGAATTATATGATGTCTTACGAACTTTAACTCAACGAATGGTATGACATACTAAGTGTAAAGTTAATTAATTAACATAATGTTACAGAGATTATGTTTCTGCGAGTAAATTAGCTGTGGTTAAGGTTAGAAAAAAACATGGTGACGATGTACCTTAAAATGAGTCAAAGTTCACTCCAGGCTCACACAGTTTTGATCTGGTCTTCCAAGGTAAGTACAAAGTAAAGCCCTGTGTTTTGCGGCCCATCCATCACCTCTTCCTGCGTTCTTAGTGGTCTGCTGTTTTAGGAGACCTGATTCCAGTTCACCGGAATCAGTGATGAGCATTGGGCCCCCTTTATTTCTATGACAGTTTCTCTGTAGCGCATGAAGGCAAAAAATCAAGCTTCACCAACCAACTGCTGGCTGTGGCTTCATATTTATTGTACAATCTTCTCATGTAACTTTTGGTGAGAAAGTGAAATCACATTTTCTTCAAAATGTTAAAATATTCCTTTTAATTTGGGGTTTCACCATTGCAATGCAAACTGAGCTAAAATCGACAGAATGAGTCCTAAACCCCAAACCACACTGCAGTGGCCCAGATGAGCTCAGCCAAGCTTTGTTTTATCGTGAAAGTGTTTGTGCATAGTATTTTTCTAATCTCCATACATATAAAATATACACAAACTTTACCCCAACACCCTCAAACTGCAACCCACATACCCCACTCAAAGCACATACCACACACATACCACAGCGTGCTCGCGTGTGATGCAGAGGGGGGTGCGTGTGGACTTGGCTGCAGTGGCTGATTCAGCTCTTGGAAGTTGGATTTCATCTGTAATAACAGCCTCACTTGATGGAAGTTGTTGCATAAAATTGAGACACGCTTCTACATACCTTGTAAAAATGAAAACAGCAACAACAAAAGGAAAAAAAGAGAAAAACAAACAGGCTAGTCACGCATCTTGCACAAGTTGAGAAGTGAGAGCAGCTATGATGACCTAAGGGTAGGTTGTACAAGGTTGGCAACTCCAGATTTTCAGGGCATTTAACAGCATTCGTGCAGAGGCGCAAGTGATTAAGCAGATGTGTATATTAGACCCTATACATATACTATCTGAATATCTATATGTGTGTGACTGTGCGTGCATTTTTGTGCATGTATGAGTAATGATCTACAAGGGAGTTGGCAGTGGTACAATGAGGGTAAGCACCCTTGTGTTAGCACTTAAGTGGTGAGAGCCGTTTGTGTAGAATATACAAAGCAGGCAGCCTGCTGAGAGAGGTACACAGGCTTTTGCTGCCAGATGCCATGCTGGAGATATATAATAAAAACTCTTGTCTCATGTTTAAGGAACTGTCAGAAATCAGATTATGTTAACTCTATTAAGGTTATTAGGTTCGGCATGAAACTGTTTTTGGCAACCAAAAATTAAACGGCTTATAAAACCAAGTGTATACATTGACGCCATCAGAATAATATCAATGTGCTAATTTTATCAAATGAATCATCAAAGATCATCTGAATGGAGACGGGCTGCTCGGAGGTGTTTATAAGGCCTAATACCACCCTTGTGGATCTCTAAATAAGGTTAGTAGGTTTACATGGCAAGGTTAAACATGATGAACTTGTGTTTATCACACCATCGCCCTGACTCAGTCACATAAATAAAAGTCTTTGGCGTTGGTTGATGCTTCAGATAGAGTTGTACTGAGTTTGGGCAGCAGCGGCGCCCCAGAAATTTTTCATAAAGGTGGCTCAATTGGACCAATGGAAATCTAGGATGGCACACCAAAACAAAAAGTCATAACTGAATTTCAGGAATGTGTTGTTGTGCTGTTGTTGTATATATGCATGTTGAAGACAACTTCTGAGGCTGAAAAATTAAGACAATGTGAAAGTGCCAAAAACTGCAGTTCATCGACTGGCCCGCTGAGGCTGGCTCCAAAAAGAGTAAATCCCCATAAGTCCCCATGTTTAAATGCCTAGCTTTACAGCAGAAATAAACAGGTTTCAAGCCTGGTCCCAAAAAAACCCAGATATGGTCTCTATACCTAATTTCAAGTCTCATGACAACTTCATAGGGGATTAATTTTTAAAACTCACCCATTTATTAAGACCCAAAGTCACACATGTCTAAGGGCTGCTTGAGTGACAGGCTGTCTGTGTGGGTCACATCCACCCCTCACTCCTCCAAAGCTCAAGCCTCTCGTCCAAATATGGTTACTTTTGGTGATGGCTGAAATGCCATGTTATATTATACTCAAGGCTTCAAAACAGCACTCCACACACCAGTGGCTGTCATCATGGTAGCTACGTCCATTTTTTATACAGTGTGTGATTGAAAAACATGTTAATATGGAGAGTTAAGGACTTGCACACTGATATACTTTTGTTTCTTATTTTACAGTTAATATTTCTTATTATCTGCTAACTTTTGAGTGGCACAACTATTCTGTTGAATATATTAGGTGTCTATGTGTGTTAGAAACTTCTTGTTTTTAGAATAGGCTGGTTGCCCTTTTTCTTAAAAAGACAAATATATAGCTTTAATTTGAAGAAGTATTCTACATCAATCATGAGCAACAAAACATTTAGTGAGAATCAGTGTTCTCAAGTTTAGGGAAGACTCATGGGTACAATTAGGACTAATTTCATTTAGCTCTTTGAAAATGGCCAAGCCAGTTTTTCCCTTACAAACACTGAGCTTAAACTTTGAGCTGTTTAGAGCCAGTGTTTGGTTTGTCCATTCTGGGCTAGATCAGAAATATGGTGGTACAATATGGTGATCTCTATAAACAAGGACTTGTTCCCTATGTAGATATAAACCATTCATTCTAAGGAAATAAAAACACAATAATTCTTATTTTCTGGGGACTTTACATTAAAGAAAACATACTTATTCAGTTTCTGCCAATATATCTCCCTAAATCCTACATGCTGAACCTTTAATAAATTCATTCACTCATTCATTCAAACCTTTATTTAAGACTTAGGAAATCAATTGAGGAAGACCCTCATTTTCAGTGATGCCAAGCACAAAGACATCAAAAACAACAAGCAAACAAAAGCAGTTAACATAGAGATAAAACAATACAAAACAACAAATAACAATAGCAATGTAAGTACTAGTTGTAGGAGCATATATCCTGTAAAAACAAAACAGGATTACAAAAGTATTATGGTGTAGAAGTATAATTAAAAACATTTACACACAATTAAAAGAAGATCTGAAATAAGGCATTTGAACAGCCATAATGGTGGAAGAGTGCCCAAGTTTTAGTTCTTTTGCAGATTATGCCATGTATAAGGTGCACTAGACTAGAGGATGACATTTTTCCTGGCTCAGCTCTGATTTGGGGAATGTGGAGCAAAAAGCTATTCTGCAAAAAAGTGCACCGCAGCCTTTTAAAAACAGTAATATTGGCCTCAAATTATTTTTCACCTGGGGGGGGCAGCAATTACATCAAAGGGGCCCCTCTTTGGGGGTGCCACTGTTGGGTAAGCAGGGTCCTCTTTTGCCCTTCAAGCACTGCAGTGTTGTCCTACCACAACTGGGAAATGCCGCCTTCTTTAGAGATTGTCAGTGTGTTGACAGATTAGTCAGTCTGTGGCAATAACGGTGTATTTCAGGTATGTGAAGAAGCCTGCTGCCATATAATTTGAAGAGGGTTGTGTGGCTGCTGTGATGACAAATCAGGGTGTATTAGCACCCATGTAGTACCCCAGCTTTTCTGGTGTTGTTGATTCTAACAGAGGAGCGCTGCTCATTCGTTAAGTCTTTGTGTTGATGCAAACACAGTGCAATTAATGACATGCTGACAGATACTACACACACACCGCCGCTGCATCTCACGCATGCAACAAATGGGTGTGTACATACTGTATTATGTCATTATAGTCGGGGCAAACACACACGAGGTCACGATCTCAGTGCTGATGCAGAGCAATTAGAATTCTTTGGTTTCTTTGCAAAAACCAGTAGACAGCCACAGTATGGCTTTAGGTAAGAGATGCAATAACTCTGTCAGTGTGCATTTGATGGATCACATGGCTGAGGAAAGTATTCTGTCTATGAAACATTTGTACACACACGCTCACACAAGTAATATTACTCTGGGCATTCTTAACGCTTTTAAAGTTATTATAGCTCAGTCTGTGGATACATTTTCCCCTCAGTATTGGTGTTGGTGATTCATGTCTGGTTATTATAAATATTATGGCCAAACTGACTGCGTAGGATGATGGACTTGAGTTTTTCACCAACACTCATCAGTTTTTTGAAATAAACTTATGACACATAACTTGATGATACACAAGGTGATTGCGTAAATTTTCGGAACAGGAACATAATCTGCTCAGTAATAAAAAATCTTTCACAGGGTTCAGTGTGGAATGACTCCCTGGGTGAGGCGGAGAGGCTGGAGAGGGATGTGATGCTGCCAATGGTCTCTCTGTGTGGTAGCCAAGACTGTTGAGAGAACAGTCACGAAATCCTTTTGACATGAACCTGATTCACGGGGCTGACTGAAATCTGACACGCACAAATGGAGTTCACGGGATATTCGCAGCAGTGGAAATTAACAGAATAGACTTCTACGCTTACACTTAGTATTCTGATCCTGTACTTAATTAAAAGTACTGATACCAAATGGGAAATAAATAAAAATAAGTAAAAGTTTGTAAGTATAATCAGAAACTGTGCTTAAAGAATTAAAACTACTCTCTGCAGAGAAATGTCCTCTGTGATTGTTATACTACTATATAACAAAATCAGATTATTATTAGTAATACATTAATGTAAAAGCATGATTTTGCTGTTGTACTTGATTGAGTATAGAGCTAATTTTCAACTGATTATTCACTCATTCATGTTTTTATACAAAAATCTTAATTTGTAAAGTAACTACAGATGTCAGATACATTTAATGAAGTAAAAAGTGCAGAATTTTCCTTCAAATTGTCATGGATTAGGAATAGAAAGTGGCCTGGCGAGAAAAGGTTCAAGTAAAGTTCAAGTACCTCAAATTTGTACTTAAGTACAGTGCAGTAAATAGTTGCATTATGCCATTGCATTTACTTAAGTAATGTATATAAGTACAGTGTTGAGGTACTTTACCTAGACCATTTATGGTACTTTATACTTATAGTTTACATTGCAGAGGGGGATACTGTATTCCTTTTTATTTTTTTGACAACTATAGTTACTTTGCTCAGAAATATTTTTCATACCAAACATTTAATCAACTTGTTAAATATCCTTAATTGTTGATTAACATGCCAAACAGTATACAAAGTCATTGATAAAGTAGTTAAAATTATCTCCAAATCAAATAAGCTGAAGCATGCTGCTTATATTTTAATGTATCAATACTACTACTACTACTACTACTACTACTACTAACTAATAATAATAATAATAATAATAATAATACAGTAACATTTATCGAATGGAATTCTAAAAGGGGACATTCTATGTTACAAATACTTTTAATATTTGAGTTACATTTCACTGATAAAAGTTGTATATTATAAGTAAGAGATTTAAGTACTTTCTTCACCAAAGTATATTTGATGTACACGTATTAACATATACTCCACCTCGTGAGAAGAAAATCTAACTTCATTTTTGTCATGTAGCCCTGCCTGTATCTTTTACACCACCAAAGTTCAGATGAACCTGGTGCACTTGGGTAGATTGTGCCATGGTTGTTGTGTGTGTTTGTGTGTGTGTGGTTACTTATGCTTGGCTACTGCTTGTGATCTCCCCACATTTTTTGTGGCTAAAGACCCTAAAGTCAGTCATGGGGACACTGGTAGTCAAGTCACGTGCTTTATTTGTACTTTTTATGCAGCTCTTCCACATACATACAAACATTGTATGCACACAGTGAACAACTGTAGCTATATGCAAAGGAGCTATATAATATCCTAACCATTTTATTTCTGAGGTACAACCCATCATACTTCATAGGAACTGCACTTTATGTATCAGGGTAGAGGGGTGGCTGGGATGTGACTTTATATATATATTATATATATAGATAGATAGATATTATGACCTTCTCTCGAGCTAGAAACATTTTTCCCTGAGCCACCCTGAGTGACTGGGGGGAAAACCATGACCCTCCGTTCACCATAAATAACTATATTTCACAGTTTCTGGATTTTTATAAAAAATTGTGTGATTTTGAGATCTGCAAAGAAAAAATGTCTTTAAAACCCACTTGCAGGATTTGGGATTTTGAGGATAGCTGAATGTCATTTAAAATCGATAAAAACATACAATAACAACAAATTTCAGCTTAATGTTATTAAAATGTTATCTTAAGCAACACAATGGCCTCAGTCAGTATTATATTATTATATATTATGGTACTGGATTTTGCAGAAGCGTGCAGTGCAGGTTTTTTTCTGCAATAATGGTTCACATTTTATGTGCTTACAAAATACATGTTTGTTTTGCATGTATATTCTGAGTCTGGACATTCACTCCTTAAAAAGCTGAATAAACATCACTTTACTTGTGCTGCATTCAGATGTCTTTCACAACTATTTAAACCTTTGAACCCTGAGAAAATTGGTGTGATTTCTTACAAACAAACAAACAAAAAACATGAGAAAAAAGCAATGAGCAACTTGGCAAGAAATTTTCTGCAAATTGCAAGAAATAAGTAGATTTAGAAAATTAGATGAAAATGTCCAGAGAAATCTATATCATAATTACATATTACATTCAGTCATTTTAAAGAATTAGTATAATTTTTCATTTCATTTCCTTTTTGTTTGTTTGTTCACTTTTCCGTTTTTTAATTTATTTTGTGTGTGTGTGTTTGTCTGTATTTTTTCCCCCTAATTTTAAGGTACTTTAAAAACAACATATTATTATTTATTATTATTATTATTATTATTATTATTATTATTATTATTATTATTATTATTATTATTTACTAATTCCTGGGTCATTTCTTCTTAAATTACTAATTTTCTTCCTCCTATGTTTTTGGAAGACAAGCCAATTTGCCCAGGTTTCAAAGGGTTAACCTATAATTCCCTAAAGATGGCAGATAAATACACTTATGTAAAGTGCGAGTAGGCTACCTCGAAAGTGTGCATTACCTGTATAAATGTAGTATAAATCTTTTTTTAAAAATCAGTTTTAAAATCCATCTAATACAGCCATGTCATGCTGCAACATCCAGAGGACTGCAGCTGTTGAAACACTCAGTTTAACATTATTTGTGTATCTGAGGTGATACAATAGCGCCATCTTTGGACGGAGATCGGGCCGTTGCTTCTCGCTTCCCTGACACACACCACCTCACCGCCGCTGCAAAACACAGCACAGGCCGGGCTACTGACTGTACCTGAATAAAAGCACGGAAGACCTTCAAGATGTCTGACATGGAGGACGATTTCATGTGCGATGATGAAGAAGATTACGACCTGGTATGTGTGACTGAAACTATTTACTTTGCGCTAATATTTTGCCCGTTTGGCCGCTGAGCGCTAACAGTGAAGGGCCGACAGAGCGGGCTAGCTAGTGTTAGCTGTTTAGTTAGCATGTGGGCTAACATCAAGCTGACAGCGGATGACTAACGTTAGCTTCCTAGCTAGCTAACGATAGTCTACTTTGGCCACTATGCAGTCAATATCAATAAATATTATAAACGCTTTATGGCTAACCAAGCGTACACTCATCTAGCTTGCGTTGGAGTATATTAATAGCATGTGAAGCAAACTACCCGGCTAGTTAGCGAGCTATGGCGTTGGCTAATAACGTTAGGCTCATACTTGCAGAATATTATTCAGGGGCAATCTGCTGCCCCTGCCTTTGTGTTAGCTAACTAAAAGTTTGATATGCTTTGTTAGCACGCGTGTGACTTCTATGTTTGTACTGGGCTATGTTTTTTTAACTTTGATATGTGCTCAAACTTAGGAATACTCAGAGGACAGTAATTCAGAGCCAAATGTGGACCTGGAGAACCAGTACTACAACTCTAAAGCCTTGAAGGAGGACGATCCCAAAGCAGCACTCAGCAGTTTCCAGAAGGTGGAGTGATACTCCAAAATAAACAATCTGTTCTTAAAATCTCATTGATCATTTTAGTATATTGAACGCTCATGAATCACCCACATCTCCTGGTTTTGTCTCATGTTCAGGTGTTGGAACTGGAAGGAGAGAAAGGAGAATGGGGATTCAAAGCGCTGAAACAGATGATCAAAATCAACTTCAAGCTGGTAGGCTGTGCATCACATACCGTGATTTGTTTACACATTTCCCACCACACATGAATTCTTTAAGAGTGGATTTCTGTGTGTCTCAATCCCGCAGACAAACTTTCCAGAGATGATGAACAGATACAAACAACTCCTTACTTACATCAGAAGTGCTGTCACAAGGAACTACTCAGAGAAGTCCATCAACTCCATTCTGGACTACATCTCTACCTCCAAACAGGTATGCATGAATAATGTGAGACAGTGGTAAATCCAAATTTGTTTCAACCTTGCATCTTGCAATACAAAGTGTTTTACATCTGGTTTTCTGAAATGTGTCTCCTTTGTTACTAGATGGACTTGCTACAAGAGTTCTACGAAACCACACTGGAGGCTTTGAAAGATGCCAAAAATGACAGACTGTGGTTTAAAACTAATACAAAGGTATTTAAAAGTTCTACACTGATTCCAGGTGGTCTCATATCATCATTTCTTACTAAACAGGTCCTAAAAAAATGCTCTTTTCATGTTCTCTCTTGCAGCTGGGGAAGCTGTACTTGGAGAGAGAGGAGTATGGGAAACTGCAGAAGATCCTTAGGCAACTTCACCAGTCGTGTCAGGTAATTAGATCAATGTTGTGGTTTTTCGTTGCAAATCTCGTAGTAAACATTGTGGTGTCTCAACTTGTTTATTGTATATGTTAAAATAATCAGCAAAGAGTATCCCAGTACATGAGACCAAATAATTCTCCTGTATAAATAATTATGATCATTGGAAGCAACTCTTTCTTGTTTCATGTAACCAATGATTTTAAAGTATGCTATACAAGATTGTTGTTACAGTTTCTAAACGTGATTGCCAGTAAAAGAAAAAGCCGCCCCAGATTCAATCGTGCAGGTGTTTCCCCTCAACATTTTTGGCACCTTGTCTCTTGGATGCCTGCTGCTTACAGTCTGACAGCTGGTTACTACCTGTTTTAAAAGCCCCGACCTCACCTGAGCGCTGTGGGAGTACACACCCATAAACATCCCAAACATAAAAAAGAAAAAATAAAATACTGGCAGAGGGCAGAGTCTTTACTGGAAATTACACTGCCACACACGCCATGGTCATGAGTGATGACTGAGAGCGATTACTTCCGTATGAAGCCATACATTGCTTTTTAAGAAAACTCTGCATAGCGTTTAAAGGACTAGAAATGTTGTGCATTTTCTTTTTCTCAGGCATATACAGTATATAACAGTCAAATAAGTGGTTGCTCTATTTTTATATCAACTACAGACAGATGATGGAGAGGATGACCTGAAGAAAGGCACGCAGCTGTTGGAGATCTACGCTCTGGAGATCCAGATGTACACAGCACAAAAAAATAACAAGAAATTGAAAGCCCTGTATGAGCAGTCACTTCACATTAAATCTGCCATTCCTCACCCGCTCATTATGGGAGTTATCCGAGGTATGACGATGTGTATATCTCCTTCATTCATAGATCTGCTGTGTAATAAGTGCGACAGTCACATTGTGTATTATCATTGCTGAATGACCTGTGCTTGTTTGCCCCTGACCAGAATGTGGCGGGAAGATGCATTTGAGAGAGGGTGAGTTTGAGAAAGCTCACACAGACTTCTTTGAGGCCTTTAAAAACTATGATGAGTCTGGAAGCCCAAGAAGGACGACATGCCTGAAGTACTTGGTCCTAGCCAACATGCTGATGAAGTCAGGAATAAACCCTTTTGACTCTCAAGAGGTATGAAAGCACTTGTTACCATTTGAAATGTTTGCTTTTGGTAAGTATAAATATACTGTTTGGCAGAGTGTAAAAGATGAGACGCAGATTAGTGGTTGCCAAATAATTTGTGCAGTTAAATTTTTGGTGAAGCACAGCCAGAACATCTCTAATCAGAATGATTTGCTTGTTCTTTATCAGCTGACATTTACTTAAGTTCTGATGCCGGACTAACTTTTCATATTTTGTTTCCAAAGGCCAAACCCTACAAAAATGACCCGGAGATCCTAGCAATGACAAACTTAGTAAGGTAAGCATACATTAATGTGTAAATGGACTTTTTGTCCTCTGTTTATGACAGAAGTCTTGTGTATTATAGTTTTTACTAATATTTCTATCTGTTATAACATTTTACTCAACAATTTTAGTCTGAGATCTTTGTCATCTTATCAGCCACAGCTTCAGTAAGCAGCACAAAAGGACAAGCAACAAATAGTGAGACTTTTGTCAGAATTTCATCTGTGCTCGTCATTCTCTGTGTGCCAGCTGCATACTAGTTGGAACAGTTTGGTATTTGTAGTTTCTTTTCATTTTTCTATGGATGCCTTGTATTACTCACTATTAGTACAAAATGATAAATAAGCAATATTCTAAGATTTGCAATAATGGTCTAAATATCACTCATACCAGTTGCCTAAACAGTGTAGTGTAAACATTAGTGTACATTTCACATTATTTGTATATATTATGGAATATGACTATTGTCCTGCTTGAGCCCGTGCTGTCTTCTGTTTCCTTGTTTGCACTCTTTTGTCCTCATATTTACATAAATAACTGGCACTGTCTCAAATTGCTCAGCTTCCATGCATACATTCAGCATTTATATTGCATAAACAAGAAACCTAAGAACACACCCCCGAAACTGTAATAAGAATAGTGTTTACAAAACCTCTGATATTTTCAAATGTGTTTGACAGCAATCAGGATAAGAGTTTTCGTGCGGGTCACACTGACACAATATATATATGTTATAACAACACTGACTGTTTTTTTCCTTCCAGCGCCTACCAGAACAATGACATCACTGAATTTGAGAAAATCTTGAAAACAAATCACAGTAACATAATGGACGACCCGTTTATTAGAGAGCACATAGAGGGTGAGTGGTGAACGTGACTTCAGCTCACATGCGTGATCAATGTGTCGTAGAACATTTTCTGAAGTGTGGCTGATCATTGATTTTGTGTTGCAGAGCTCCTGCGGAACATTAGAACTCAAGTACTTATCAAACTCATCAAACCGTACACGAGAATACACATCCCTTTCATTTCTAAGGTAAGTTCAAGTGATCAAAACACATCCTGTATAATGACTTTATCTTTCCTCTTTGATCACATTCTGTTGGATTATCGTTAGACATTAATTTGCGCTGATGACGATGTCTCTTTGTGTGCATCATTTTGACTGGATCATGCTCCTTTAAACTGATCTGTATCAGACATATCAATGACAAGAAAAGATATAATTATAATAATGATAAAGATGCTCACATTTTTTTCAGAAGCAGGTTTTAAAACAAAAACGGATGTTGCAAGATTTGATCTTTGCTGGGCTCGCTATTTGGTACAGTAGTAGCGGCAGAGCTTTTTGCCATTTTTTAGATAGCATATGCTACAAGTATATGAAATTGGTGTTTAAGTCATTACTCAAAAAAAGATTAAGGTGTGTCTTTACCTAATTCCTTCAAGTAAAGGTAATTTGTCACAATTCTCCACAACATCGCCTAAGACACATTGTCACATTATTGCATATTAACAGTAGTATAACGTTGAACCTTCCTTTTGCCCAAACATACACACTAAACAAGGCTCAGGAGAATTTAGACGACACTGGTTATAACTACCCCAGAATGAATCTATGGTAATATATGAAACAGGTTGGCTTTCATAACACTGCATTTCCTCATAATAATAGCAGTTGGCCTAAATAAAATTGTATAAGACGACAGCATTAGATGATGACAGACTTAAAGGAGAGAAAAATGTGTTTAAATAGCATGCCATGCATTTAACAGGTCAAACAGACTCAGCATTAACATAAATCATAAGTGAAAATAAAATCCACACATGGAAAGCAACACTAAACAAAACAAGTCTAAATCTCAAATTGATGCCTTTGGATCTTTTCATTACACTTAGTTTTTTTTTGTGTTTGTTATTTTTTATCATAGCTTTCTGCTGAATTATTGATTTCCATGCTAATAAAACTTTTTTCTTTATCATTTTTTGAACTGTGCAAGTTCACAAGGGATAGTAAAGGGTGTGTTTTAGTTGAAATGACACAAAAAGAAGAGGAGCTTAAGTATTTATATAAGGAAGTAATAATGGTTTTTCACAGGCCGATATCAGTGCACGTGACAACCATCACTAGTGCTTGAACATCAATGGTATCTATTAATCATTTTTCAACACATTCTCTTTATTTATTCTTTTATTTATATATCACTTTATGTACTTGGACTTGAACTTTTCTACGCAAGTGTCTTGTGCAACACATAATAACTGAAAAACTGACTGCAAAGAGCAGTAACAGGCACATGCACTGGCCACTGTGCACTGTGTTTTTAGTCTTAACTTATTTGTATTATTTTGTGGTTTTTTTCCATGCTGCTGCTGAATATTCACCTAACTGACTTCAGTTGTTTTAAATAATGGCAACAAAGATCTAACACGATATTTGGCCTGTGTGTGCAGTGTGTTGAATTCTGCACATCCTTAAATAATAAATGATTACTACTTGACATACTTTTTTTACAGACGTGAGAATAACTCTGTTTGCCTCGTGTTTCAGGAGCTGAACATCGACGTGTGTGATGTGGAGAGTTTGCTGGTGCAGTGCATCTTGGATAAGTAAGTTTCACTCTTATGTGACTGCCGAGAAATTGAAGGAGAAAAAACAGCTCCCTTCCTTTTATTAGTTGTTGTTCCTCATAGTTTGCATCTTTTGGCCCTTCAGAGAGTCAGGTGGTATGAATTGACAGTTTCAGTCACAGATTGTGCTAAACTGATCGTCATACTGTAACAGTGATCTGCTATTTTCAGCCTCACGTCCCAGCTGTACTGGTTCTGTGACGCAAATGACTTTCACAAGGAAGTTGAAACACTGGGTTAATTTAATCTACTCGAAACTGATGAGTAAAGTGTTTCAACTTTTACAGTGATTTTATTATTGCAATTGTACTTTAAAATGTTAGATGTTGATTGCAAAAAAAATCAAGTTTTTTTTTTTAACAGATTATCAGATTATTTTAACAAGGTATTCTCAAGAATTTACGCCACATATTTTATTTTTGTCACTTTGTCTTTGCTTTATTGTCCCTTAATTAACAGCCAGATTAAACAATGGTAACTCAAAGAATACATTTCAAAACTTAACTATAAGAGCTTGACTAAATTGTTTGGAGAATCTAATCGTTTTAACGTTTAACTTGGCCTCTTTACTCACTTATTTATTTTTTTCCTCAGCACAATCCACGGCCGAATTGACCAAGTCAATCAGCTACTAGAACTGGACTACCAGAAGAGAGGAGGGGCTCGCTACACAGCTTTAGACAAATGGACAAATCAGCTGAACTCTCTCAACCAAGCCATTGTTAGCAAGCTCACATGATGGCATGTAAAAATCAAAGAGACAAAGAAAATGGCATGTTCGAATACATCCATAAAGTATGCTACTGTGCTTCTTCAAGTAAATCCTCTGAGACAAGATGCACAGCACAAGTTTTGAGAATGCCACCACCAATTTCAAGGAGACTCCAGGAACCCCAAGAACGTGTTCAAAGTGTGTTTTGTCGTGATGAGAGGACATCACCGACACTTTTTTTTGTTTTTCGTGCTCCTGATTGGCAGATCCTTCCATGTGCAACACACAAATGCTTCAGTTGTTTGAAAAAAAAGTCAAAATGTGTATGAAAACGTGTACACAGTATTTTAATGTATACTGTTGCCTGTTGGTAATAAACAGATTTCTCTCAGCACTAAAAGGATTCAGCTGCCTTTGACTAGCAGTTTTAACTGTTACTGGCAAGTAGTTGAATAAAATGTTTTCAACTGTTCTAAATAATACATATAGAAATCTTTCTTTTACTGGATTTGAATCTTTCTGAATATATTTATATCTGTTCATTGATTTTTAAGAGCTGTGTAATAAGCGGTAAAAATAAATACACCAATAACAAATGCACAGGAAAAAACAACAACAAAAGAAGAAGTGACAAGAGGAGAAATAAAACAAAAAAGAAATAAAACAAAAAAGGAAAATAATACACATAAGTTATCACAGAAGTTACAGGGTACTGACACCATGGCACAGTTAACCTGTTGGACCACTAACCATTTATATGGAATATAAACTGTTGCCAGATTTTGTGAGTCTATTTGACACAGTGAATCTAATTTTCTCTCAATGTGAAACATTGCCTTAAAATTTCAGCCACATATCAGATATTGGGAGCTTCTCAGATTTCCAAAACTGAAGCAGTTTTCCACATGCTATTTTCAGGCGATACTTCAGGAATCAAGGCCATTTTGAGTCACAATAGCAAACGTGATTAAAAAAGAAATGTGTGTAATGTGTTTAAAATATCACTTTATATACTAATACGAGTTTAAAACCATTTATTTGGATTTTTATTATTATTTCTTTTAATAATTAATACATTTTATTTCTAAGCGCCTTTCTCACCACTCAAGGACACTTAACAGATAAAACAATTACAATAAATCAGCTGATCAAAGCTGCACACAGTACTTACTGTGTTTTCTGTGTTAAGATTCTTCATCCACTGGAATGGACAGAAAAATACATAAAGTATACTGAAAAAAATCTAATGATTTAATAAT
>NC_056463.1:9993200-9993337 GCF_008729295.1 Plectropomus leopardus
ACAGATCAAATCTAAGGCAGGAACTCATGGAAACTAAATAAAATAAGTAATAATGCTGATGATAATTATAATATTATTAACAATTATTATCATTGTTATTATAATTATTATTATTATTAGTAGTAGTGGTAGTAGTA